>NC_141140.1:93751014-93909407 GCF_053477565.2 Lygodium microphyllum | reverse complement strand
GTTATGAACATAAATTACTTGTCCGTCTTACAAGCTTAGTTGCATGTTGCCTTTTTTGTGCATTTCCAAAGTGACAAGCCTAAATGCATATTGCCTAGGGTTAAAAGATGAGATTGTTAAGTGCATCTTTGATTGGCCGTGGAAAGAATAAGCGTTTATTGCATTTAGTCAATAACTTCCTTGTTGTGATTCGCATGAGAAAGTTGTTAACGTCTATTAGATGTTGTCCAAAGGACTGCATAGCATGAGAATGAAACCATGGACATTGCATGTTGCATGCATAGACGCTTGTAGAATGGATTAATGATGGACCTAAAAACGGGCCGGCACTGGCTCATGCACTAGCCGGACCTCGTCACTACGCACAAGACAACCCCTCGGCCTCGCGGCCAGGAGCGTCTATCAAAATCTCTGCCTTCCTAAACATTGCGTTTGTAATGCGTTGTAGTCCAACTGATCCTAACCCAATATTACTCCTCAAAGGGAGTCCCTTTTACATAGCCAAAAGGCTCGAAACACATACACATGGGGTTCCTCCTACGGCTGAATGCCGTCAACCCTCTGCGACTCTCCTACACCTTGGGGATTGGCCCCTCGATGCGTCGCTCAACATATAGACATTTCGCATACAAGTCGCTCAAGGTACCCAATAAGCGTGTCTAGGAATGTACCATTGTCCTTACTTCTCTTTCCCCTTTAGGACCCCACGACTAGCCTACAGCATGGGTACCTCACTGCCTCTCATCGTAGGTCATGTTCCAAAAACAATTGCAATGCATGTCCAGGAGCTGATAACTGATACTTTTAAATTCTTTTTCATGCTCCATGCAATTGGTAGATGTCTAGTGCTCAAACATTTAGCAAAACAGTATCGTGCACAAGTGCAAAAACATTCTTTTAATGGTTTCCAACTACCGTTCATGCTTCGTTGCATGGGCCTAGCACCGAGGTGATCCTCGTGCTACTAAGCTCTTAATTTTAATTATCATCCGTCCTAAATGCTATGCATAGAAATCAACAACTTTCCCATCACTTCACACGGCATTTAGACATATTTCAACTTCTCTACCCTTCCCCGTTTAAGTATTGCATCGTTGGATAGGTTTATAGGGTATTTTGACATCATTTTATGTATAGAAAGTGGGAAAAACCACACTAGCACAAGAAGGTGGGGTTGAACTGAGGCAAATCCTCATGCTTCAGTCCCCACAAACATTCACAACCATTGTTCTTATTTATCCTTATTTTTCGGAACCCAAAATGCATTTTTCCCCTATTTTTCATAGTTTTTTCTTATTTTCCCTTATTTTCCTGCATTATTTAATTGCTGGAAATTCAAAACAGGTTATGGGCTGTGGCCCTTAGTTCCTTCTTGCAGAAAAAACGAAAGTTTAGTTGATGTTCCTATCCATTTTTCCATTTTCATGCCAAAAACCCTCATTTTCCCTTGTTTTTCATGTTTTACGTGTTTTAGCATATTATTTTGAACCACAAAATGCATATTTTTCTGATTTTTTGATCATGACCAGCAAGAACTCATAGAAAACAGCATCATGAACAATTATTATCCCACATGAACACCATTTCATCCATCAAAAGCCATAAAACCCAAATTTCCTTTGAAAATTTTAAATTACCGCTTATTTGCGTGTTTCGGGTTTCATGTCCATGGCTGTAGATTTGGAAAACAACAGCACTTCATGTCCAGCAACATCACAAATCACCATTCTCAGCCCGTATAGCAATCCGATCCATGCCGGACAAGCCTCCATCATTCTTTCTTCTTCCTTCTTCTTCCCACATGAACTTGCATTTAGAAGAGAGAGAGGGAGGAGAGAGAAAGACTGAAATCAGAATTCTTCATAGAGACCACCATTTCTCGGGCGAGAGGCGGCGATAGAGTCCACAGACAGAGGGGAATGAAGCCCCATAATCCATTGGGGGGGTTGTTTGCAGCAGCCATGATGCCCTCTCTCCATCCATGGCGAAAAAAATGGCGCCCTCTTCTTCCACGTTTTTTCATGCCTCTTCATTCTCTCTCCACGTTTTTTGCTTCATAAGGTGCATAAAATTTTTGGGGGGGGTCCAAACTCAAAAGGCATGCTCAAATTTGGCCTCCCAAAGTGTCCACCTTTTCATATCTTGACCGTTTCCTTGGCCATTTCCCCGTCCGGACTCCGAATTGAGCTCTGAAAAATCCTGGGCATCCGGCTTAGCATCCCGCATTGGCCAGTAGCTCGTGTCAACCTGCACGACTGTCTGAAAAATTATGAAAAATCAACAAGTGTCGCTCGGGCGCCTTTAAAGCACTTTGGCGCTTAAAATCGTCCCAGATCGAGCCGCCGCCTTTGACATTGAATATTTTTCCCTTGATATTCATAATTTTTAGCTATTTTTAATCACTTCCCGTCTCAGATCGAGCCGCCGCCTTTGACATTGAATATTTTTCCCTTGATATTCATAATTTTTAGCTATTTTTAAGCACTTCCCGTCTCCTAAATTCCGCTCTCATTGGCGACCACGGGATAGGGCGACTCAGCCCGTCGAATCCACGAACATATCTGCACATAAACAACCAAAGAAGCATCAAACTGATACAAAACAAATATATAATAAAACTCAGCACAATGCTCCCCCTACCCCTGAACAGAACCAAGGCATGACCTCCACAAGGAATAGGCCCAGCATCATCTAATAGAAGATCCGAAGTGAGTCACTAACCAGCTGCTCCAACACAGCCAAACTAAAAAACCTATCAAAGAGGTTGCCCTAAATGGTAGTCTGCACTACTTACCAACTAAAAACAACACAACGAGGAGCTCCTACAAGGCGAGGTCTCCTATAGCCTGATCAAAGAGTATTTTCTTTCAGTACATGTCTTCTTTTAGGGCTTGTATTGGATGAACATACTTGGGCATGTAAAAAGGAGGGAGCTGAGCGTAGTGACCCAAGGAGAACAGGGCATCGGTCTCAGGACCTGTCTCGGCACCCAAGAACCTAGCAAGCCCTCGCAAGGCAACACTTAATCCTTTTCTAACGCTCACTTTTATTTTCGCTCCAACCTTCCTTGTTTTGATATTATTTTTCCAGCAAGAAGCCACCCCTAGGAAGACAAGGTATCGGCCCCGGGTCTGATTCATCCCCAGGAACCTACCAGGCCTTCGCAAGGCAATGAGCAACTGCCTATACATTTCCATTTCTTTTCTTTTCTTTGATAGGGGTTAGAACCCCTTTTTACACACCTTCGTATTTATATTCATCTTTTAGGATGTACAGAGTTTATTGGCATCATCATTATTATCTTCTGGCAGGCTTCTCTAACTACTTCACTACTAACAAGAACTCCTAGAACGGCTGCCTAGCAGGCTAGCAGAACAGGGCCACTAGGACTTCCTTCTAAAACAGGTCTTTCAATGCCTGACAATGTCTTTACGGAGGCAATGACTACTCCGACCTCCCTCAAACATACTTAACCTAAACCTGGGACTTCATGCATTGGTTGCCGGTCCCCAACAAAAATGTATCCCCTCGACAAGTACAAATACACATATAACAGGAAAGAAAGGTACTCGTAAAGGAGAAATATCACCTGGATTGGCCGCAAGAAGCTTCCATCGCAGCAAAGGCTCCTCCAGGCTCCACCAAATTCCACGAACCGCGAAATCTGTCCAGCACAACACTAAAACAAAAACCCAATTAAACGCACCCGCACTAGACAGGGACATGGCCCTCTTGGCCTAATGAAATCAGACATGACGTTGCTACCAAACTGCATCGGCCCTCTTGGCCTAATGAAATCAAACATGACTTTGCAGAACATCCACCTGGAAACAACCATGATAGACATCAAAGCATACCATTCCCAGGGGAACAGGGCTTGTAGCCCTAACCTAGGTGCATTAAATTATGACCTATCCCTCCTGCGTATATCGCAAGAGGTGTTCGCATCACATGTCGTCGAATCAGTCTGTGGGTCCAAGATAATAAAGGCAGATGAGTCTCGCTTACCCTCTGCATCACCCAAATCAACCATCGTCTGCCAAAGAGGGCATGTTCAGAAAGCATACCCCACAAACAACCAGGTCCGGTCTCACCATCAATAGATATATCGGGACAAGGGCCACAATTAAAGAAGAGGTCCTCTTCATACGCAAGATTAGCCAATGAATCGGCAAACTGATTCCAATTCCGTGGAATCAGCTGAAAAGACACTCGATCGAATTCGTCTAGCAGGGCTATGGCAGTATGATGGTACATACAAAGGATCGGGTTCCGCACCATGTACGTCCCATTGAGTTGATTTAAAACCAACTGAGAGTCCCCTTTTATCAACAACTGGCGGATACCACCCTTCTTTGCAATATTCAAACCCATAATCAGGGCTTTGTATTCTGCCATATTATTGGTAAAATTCGCCCCGAGATAAGCGGCTAACTTCATGACAATGCGTCGTCGGGGGTCTCGGATGACAACTCCTACACTTCCTTTTTTGCATGGACCCCTGGACGCCCCATCAAAGTACAAGGTGTACGTCCATAAAGGGTTTACACCTCCCGCCATCCGGAACTCTACTCGTAATTATGGTAATCGAAATTCAGCATATTCAATGGGTGGACTGTAGGTTCCATCCCTCCATCATCATTGAATTCAACAGGGATGCTCGTCAAAATTTGTAGGCAGTGATGGCAGAAGACCTTGATCTCCCAAATAAATGTCCCGCCTTCTTGCTCAATCACCTTGTATCCTTTGCTCCACCAAATGAGCTTTCCCTGATGATACCTCTGCTCTAAATGTGGGTGTTCTAAATAAGGGATCAGACGACCCATCAACCTCTATCACGATTTCCTTGCAGATGTCTGATCGATCTCGCCTAGACCTGCAAGGCAGTCATAGCATTAGTGCAATCAGAAATAATAAGGTTTAATCTTATTAAGATTAACCTTATTTTTAAATTCTATCCCCTCCAGGTCAGCTAACAAGACTGTGGATTTATTCTTTCCTATTCTAACGATCCTATAGGGCCCATCCCATTTGGGCTCTAGCTTGCCTGGGAATAATTCTCGTCGTGCGTCATAATACAGAACAAGCTGTCCTTTCTTAAAGGTGTATTTCTTGGCTTTGAGGTCGTGTAGCTGCTTCATTCAGCGCTTCGCCACTTCTTGGTGCAATAAGCTCTGCAGCTTAAGCTCATCTAAATGTGCCAGTGTCGTTAAACGCTCAAAAAGTGCATCTTCATCACTCAAAGAATGATTGATGGCAAACCGAATAGTCGGCAGCTCAATTTCTAAAGGCAAGACACACTCCTCCCCATATACTAACTTGAACGGGGTATAGCCAGTGGCTCGTTTGAAAGTCGTATTATAAGCCCACACTGCCACATATAACTTTTTATCCCAATCCCGTTTCTTTTCCGACACAATTTTGGACAGGATGCCCACAAGCTGCTTGTTGGTGCTTTCAACTTGCCCATTGGCTTGCAGATTATAGGGGGTTGTCTTGTTATGCTTGATGTTCCACAACTCTGTCAAACCCTTGATCACCTTATTCAGGAAATGGGTTCCGCGGTCCGACACTAATTCTTTCGGCGGACCAAACCGGCATATTATCTGCTCTAAAAGGAAACTAGCAGTTTCTTTAGCATCATCTTTCCTTGTTGCACGTGCTTCTGACCACTTTGTGAAGTAGTCAGTTGCTACAATGATGTACCGCTTTTGCGTAGTCGACGACGGAGTAATAGGACCCACAAAGTCTATTCCCCACTTCTCAAATGGAAGTATCACCATAATAGGGGTGAGTGGTCGTTTCCTATTCTCTCGGCTATCATGTCGTTGGCAAATATCGCATCGCTTAACATACGCAAACGCATCCTGGAAGATGGCAGGCCACCAATAACCTGCTCTTAAAGCCTTTTGTGCTGTAAGCCGTCCAGCAAAATGGCCACCGCAAGCAGAATCATGGCACTCTTCCAAAATGAATGGCACCTCGTCAGGCATCACACACCGGCGATAGATATCATCAACCCCTTGCCGATATAATGTACCTGCGATCAAAGCAAACTTTAACGCTTGCTGCTTAATTTTCCTTCTCTCAGCTTTAGATAATTCGGATCCCGCCTCTCCTGTTGATAAATAATACGTTATTGCAGCATACCAGGAGGGAATAGATGCCGTATCTATTTTGAATAACAACTCCATGTCACTACCTTCAGCCACAGATTCTTTCGGCTCCCCAAAGTCCACTAGACATTCCACGATGCCTTGCAACCTTGGTGGCTTACTCTTGATTTCATAATCAAATTCCTGCAAAGTGATCAACCACTTCGCCAAACGATCAGGCGGCTGTAGCTTATTCAGCAACAATCGAAGTCCCTCCGCCTTCGTATAAAGCACGACTTTCTCATAGAGAATATAATGCCTGAATTTCTTGGTCCCAAAGACCATCGCTAGACACAATTTCTCCATGTAAGTATAATTGATTTCGGATACCCCTAGCTTCCGACTAGCAAAAGCAATCGGGTGGTACCACTTCTCCTCCCAAATTTGGGCTAAACAGCAGCTGATACTATACATTGTGGCTGCTGAAAATATATAAAACACCTCACCTCTTTTAGGTGCTTTTAAAACGGGCGCTCTTGCTAGCTCTTGTTTCACATCCTCGAATGCTACCTTACAAGGGTCACCCCATTCAAACGAACAGCTAAAAGACAATAAGTTTGTAAGCGGCAACGTTCTTTCTGCTAAGGCGTTAATGAATCTACGGTAGTAACCAACCGAAGACAGAAAGCTGTGAACTTCTTTCGGAGTGCGTGGTGGACCCATGGCAACTATAGCTTTGACCTTCTCGGGGTCTGTCGTAATTCCTACCGAACTGACCACATGACCCAACAATAGCCCATAAGGTACTCCAAAAACACACTTCCGTGGGTTTAGGGCGATGCAGAATTGTCTACAGCGCTCAAAGCATTTTCTCAAAATGATCAACTGCCTTTCTCTCACGGTGGCAGCCCCTAAATCATCAATAAACACCTTCAACTCTTCAGGAGATATGTCACCGAATGTCTTATCTGCTGTTCGTTGCCACGAACCAGGCGCATTGCATAAACCAAAGGCCATCACATGGTACGCGAAAGTACCAAATACAGTAATGAAAGTTGTTTTCAACTTATCCTCTTCTGCAATTGCCATTTGGTTATACCCTGCAAAGCAATCCATAAACGAATATATCTCCCTACCCGCTAATTGATCCAAAATCTGGTCAATAAATGGCAACGGGTAATAGTCCTTAACTGTCTGCTTATTCAGCTCCCTAAAGTCTACACATAAACGGATCTGATTATTCTTCTTCTTTCTAATCACAACTGGCGAACACCATTCCGTGTGTTGCACAGGAAAAATCAAACCCGCTTCTCGAAGCTTCTGCAACTCTTCAAACAGGCCGTCCCTCAGTTCAAAAGGCATACGCCTTACTTTCTGCCGTACAGGACGACTGCCCTCTTTCAACGGAATTGTATGCACAGCAAGACTAGGAGGGATGCCTCTCAACTCATCATAACTCCAGGCAAAGATATCACGGAATTCCTGGATCAAGGCCACATAGTCCTCCCTTTCTGCTGAGCTGAGCATAGAACCTAATTTGATTGGCCGCGAATCATCAGGCGTACCAAGGTCTAGCTCGATAACATCTGCATCTCTTATACGATCTTGGGCCTCTATCGGCTCGTTCAAAGTGATCTGATAGATGTCTTCCGTAGTGGATCCCTCTTTGGACTCATCACTCGATGATATCTCACTACCAGATAAATCTTCTAATGTCTCCAATTCTGTAGAAGATAGAGGAGCTCTCTCACTCTGCGGGGACTCAGGATAAGCATCAACCACCACACGCTGGGCACCTCTGCCGAATATCAGTCCACCAGCGGGTATATCCACTTGGCAGTCTGCTTGCAAGATCCAAGGTCGTCCAAGTAATACTTGGTAACTTGGCCGGCCTGCAAACCGAATCACCCTAAAGTCCAACATGCATTCTACATTTGCAACAGTAACATGGACCTTAGTAATGCAGCCTTCTGGCTGTCTCAAACTATCATCTGCCATTCTGAGAATTGTAGAGGTATCTTTCTGGATCGCAAGACCCAACCTTTCCATCAGTTCAGAACTCATAATGTTAACCGATGATCCCGTGTCGACAATGGCATAGTCTACTAATATCCCATCGACATAGGCTGCAACCCTTGGGCAATGCTTCTCAGCATGCTCAAACCAGTCATCACCAACTCGCGCAATACCCAAAGGCTCTACGATATACCCGGTACGTAGGATCTTTCTAAATTCCTTACGTACCCCTGGGGAAAGCTTAATAAGCTGTAAAAGATTCACATCCGGCTTGACTTCGCAAAGAGAGCTCGCCAAATCGAATTCATGATAGTTTGATAGAGCTCGCTTTTCACGCCAAACCATCCGCTCTTTAGGTCGCTGAACTGGCTTTATTGCCTCTTTCTTAACTTTCACCTTCTTCTTTGGTGCTTCATTATCGGCTTTACTTTCTACGGGCTTCAAAGGTCCCCCTTCCAGGGCAGGATCCAAAACTTGCGTTCCTTTGTCACCTTGTTTAGGGTTTCCGTCGACAGGCTTATCCTTGTCGGCTCCTCTGCCCTTTTGACCTCTTGTAAGAACAGCTCGTAAATTAGAGGTTTCAGCATCGTTAACACGTACAGCCTCAATCAAACTAACCCCACTACCACTAGGTAGCTCCTCCACTGTAGTCTTTGGTCGTTGAAGTATTTGTTTAGGCCCATCCTCTCGCTGGGAATCATTTCCTTGGGCACGATGATTAACAGGCCCTGGTTGCCGACTTCCTCGCTGGAGGGAACTGATCTTACTCCAGCAAGTAGCTGCTAAATGGCCGGATTTTCCACAAATGTCGCACTTAACATTTGGGCAATTCCTTGGATAGTGCTGCCCGCCACACCATTTGCAACTAAACCTCGAAGGTGCACCCTCCTCTGGGTATCTACTTCCTATCAAATTTTGTTGTTTTTTAAGGAAGTTGACATCAACGGCTATTTGTCGATACTGCTCCGTAATCATGTCGGTATAATGCTTCATCATGTCCTTAACCTCGCCAAGAACATTGGAAGCACTCGACTCATAGCCTCGGTCATTACCCTGTCGTTCCATCGGCCTAACAAGTCGATTAGGCACTGGTTGTTGAGCCACGGGCATGGTGTTAGAATTGACCGCCTGGCCTCCACTACTTGGAGCCATTTGACTGCCCGTAGGCATCGACATGCTAGGGGAAGCTGGTAATAAAGGGACATTCTGTATCATGTTCCCTCTCCCATTAGGGTTAGCCATCGCTATCCCTTGACCACTACTGCCATTGGCCATTGCCACATTATTTCCCAATACTAAACCCATATTCGAATTGCCTCGAGAAGCATAGGCTGCTTGTAGTCGGGATTCCACCTCTTGTGCTCGTGTAATGGCAGTATCTATATCCCCCAAGGGGACACTACTCAACTGCAATTGGATATTAAAGTCCAAACCATGTAGGAAATATTGCAATTGGGCAGCTGCGGGGATAGGAATAGAGGTGTCCAACTTACGGAAGACCTCTTTTATCTTCTTCGCATAAGCACGAATATCCTCGTGTGGATCTTGGCGGGTCACGTTGAGTACACGCAACCAATATTGCCCACCCCTTTCAGGGGCAAACTCCCTTCGAAAAGCTCCATAAAATGCATCAATGTTCAATATAGTTCCGGCTTCTAAACCATGATACCATATAGCGGCTCTTCCTTTGAGAGTCATATTGAAGAACATCATTAAATGCCCTTCTTCTTGAATGCGACAGTTAAACATCAGCTTTTGAAACTCCCTAATGTGGAGTTCCGCATCTTCCTCAACTAGCCCATTAAAAATGGGTAGCGGGTACCCTAGAGCCGGCAAATCCGTCGTTCCTGCTGGAATTGCAATAGGCTGCGCCATGACAAGGATTGGATTTGCACTAGGAATGGGGGACGGTGGGGTTACACCTCCTGTACTTGACGTGGACTGGCTTATAGAAGGAAGGGGAGCACTAGAGCTTCCGCCTTCTCCTAACTTACTGCTCGTGGTACTAAGACCACTAGATCCACTCCCTCGTAAGGGTTCAGCACCGCTACGCTTAGGGGAATATCTCCTAAAAATTTCAGCACGTCGCCTAGCTCTTTCGTCTCTTTCTTGCTTTTGGATTTCTGCTAGACGATGCTTATCAATAAATAACGGATCAATCTCAGTTAGTATATGTAGATCTATTCTAAGAGAAAAGTACATACGGCATTTGTTGTCTTAGTATATGTAGAGCTCTCCCTTCCACTTGATTAGTCAAGTCTTCACAAGCAAGCACAAGATACCTCATTTTCCAAAGACCTGTAGACATTGTGACCAAATCCACCACCCACTTAAATGAAGAGACAATGGATATGTAGGTTGCAATCCATCCCGATGTCTCACAGTTGAATACATTTGACATGTCATACATGTTTTCACAAAGTGAGAAGCATCCTTATACATACCCTGGCACCAACTTTGATTTTTGTAAAAGTAACCCAAACACCTCTATGACCAGCCCACAAGCTTTCATGAAATTCTTGCATTATTTTTACTTGTGAAGCTCTGTCACCCAAAACTCGCAATGGCATACCCTGTTTCTTTTTAGTATGTTTCTATAAGTATCCATCTTTTAAGAAAAATCCATAGGCTTTCCTCTTGATCTTCTTAAACTCCTCATCTGACCATTCATCCCTCTTTGTTAATGTACTGAGATATTGACCAATTCTCAGCCACTCTCCTGCATATTCGTCTTCCATAAACACTTCTACACAAGATGCAAAATATCTAAAGTGTTTTCTCTTTGTTGTACAAGCTTTTGTTAATGTTGTAGTAACACCTTGCATTACTAAATTCACTCTTGCAACATCATTTTCAGCCATAAGAAAGTCATCTTCTTCCTCCTCATTCATCATCCCATCTTTATTCTCATAACATGCTTGAGATAACATGTCTGCCATTGGGTTATCTCTTCCTGCAATATGCTGAAATTTGGGGTTCAAAGATTTGATGTATGCAATCCACTGGAGCATAGCAATGTCCGGGGTAGCACAACTAGTAATCATACCCAATACCGGCAAACAATCAGTCTCAATGACTACATGAGCACCCATAAAATACTCCTTATCACATTTAAGGGCTGTCACAATTCCCCATAATTCTCTTTTTACCTATGAATATCTTCTTTGTCGTTCAGTCAATACTTTTGCACCAAAGCGTATTGCATATCTTTGCCCTTCCTCATCATCTTGCCCAATTGCCCATCCAATCCTGATTGGGCTTGTATCAATAGTAATAATGATAGGCTTTCCATGTGAATAGTGAGCCTTTCTCAACGTTAGAGTAGATTTTAAGAGTTTCTTCAATTTCTTCATTGCTTTCTGATGCTTCCTTTCCCAATGAAATTTATGACATTTCCTTAGAAACTGATAAAGAGCATCAACTACATGTGCAAAGTGAGGAATCCATATCAAATAGAACACACATGTACCCAAGAATCTACCCACCTCTGATACATTCGTGCATACGTCTTGCATTCTATCAATCCCATCTATTTTTGCTGGTGATGGCCTTCGCCCATAAGGCCCACACATATGCCCAACAATCAAAACCTCCTCAACTCCAAAGACAGAATTTTGTCCAGAAAGAGTTAAATGCACCTCTTCTAGACGTGTCAAAATCCTCTCACAATCCACAATATGATCTACAACAAACTGTTTGCATCCATGACCATCCATCTCTTCATTCTTTTTATCCACTGCACACCCTTTGATTGGAACATCATCCAAGAAGGACATAGTAAATTGTGGTATAAAATCCCTGAGTACTCTATTCATAGCATTTGTCATGTGTGCCACTGAGTTTGTTGCACCCTGTGGGAGAGTACACATCCGTACTAACCCTAACGGAGTCTTCATGGTTGTATTGCAAGCTAAAACTGATCATACCCTGAGTAAAGATCACCCAAAGAATAGATTGCTCTGCTGCCTCTGCAAATTCATCAACCACAGGACTTGCACCCACATTTCTTATGGTCACTTTATTGACTGGTTGCATGTCTTGAATAAATATCAAAGCCCCATTCTTTTTGGGCACAATAAACCAATGATTTGAGTACGGGGCTGAAGAAGGCTCCAAGATCTTCATACGAATCTTTTCATTTAGCAAATCCATAAGCTTTGGCAAGTAAGCTTTAGGCACTGGAATAGGCCTCAAGTTCCATGGTACATGTGGAATAGTAAATATGACTATAGGAGAGACAACATTTGGATCCACACAACGTATTTCACTTGGTTGAAATGCAAATGCCTTCCCATGTGTAGCCAACATCTACATAAAAAAACAGTTTCTCTCAGCAACAAAAGAAACCCTTCTGCACTAACTTTCAATTCCTGTAATGTTTCATATGTAAACTGATGACCTATATCTTTAGGATCCTGTAAGCTTGGCTGCCTTGACACTTTTTCATACATGCCCTCACTGTCTGGTGGAAGTGGCAAACCAATTGGTTTCACCTTTTTTTTAACTGTCTTATACTTTGTCTCCACAAGTTCTTCAGCCGATTGTAATCCTTCCTGCTGAGCAAACAATGCTATAACATCATACATATCCAAAGAACATACATAAAGCACGTGGCTTTTTCCACAGGAAAAGTTCAAGAAAAGCTTGTATTATTGTCAATATCTAACATCAATGTTTACATCAGCCAAGCTTTTTGTAATGTCAGCACTTCTCCTGTCATTTAAGCTTGACAATCTCATTCGTGCCACGCCTTTTTTGAGAAAATATTTTGCTTTTATCATTTCTTATGTTTAGGATGCCGCTACTGTAATAACAGCCAATAAAATCTAGCAAATCGGATTTGAATCTAAAGCATTGCAAATTTGGATTTTCTCAAATAGATAACCTTATTTCATCATAGAGAGGCAAAACATATTTTTGGTATTTATCAGGTTTGATCTTTCTTGGAGCCCTTGATGAGTAGAACATTCACTTTTTCAATAATCCCATTAGTTTACATGAAAGTTGTCTTTGCCATTGCTACACTACAAGGATATGGAGGTATAGCGATGGCACTTTCCGACGCAAAATAACGGTGTCACTATTTGCGTTGCTATTAGCGTTGCATTTGCGACACAAATAGCGATGGTACTCAAACAAAAAAAACACGGGTCAAAACCCGAGCGTGTTATTTTACACGCATACACAAAAGAGAGAGTGAAAGGAAGTGCGAACATCTTGCATTTGAGTAGGAGAGGGAGAAAAAGAGAGAAAGAGAGATAAGGAAAGCTTCTCACCGCCGCCGCCGCCGTTCGCAAAGAAGAGGAAGAAGTGTACGGAGGGCAAAGAGGATCTGCTGTCATGAAGAGGAGCCACCGAACCCTTCTTCGAGCCTTTACGATGAGTACATTGTTCCTTCTTACTTTACTTTTGTGTTTTCTCTTTGTCTTTTACTTGTTTTTGTTAAAATTCATGTGTATTGAGAGAGGGAGAGGAAATGAGAAAGAGAGGAAGAGGGAGAGGAAATGAGAGAGGGAGAGGAAGAGGAAGAAAGGGAAACATTAAACATAATAGAGAAAGAGAGAAAGAGAGGGAGAGGGAGAGGGAGGGAGAGGAAAGAGAGGGAAACATTAAACATAATAGGGAAAGAGAGAAAGAGAGGGAGAGGGAGAGGGAGAGGGAGGGAGAGAGGGAGAGGAAGAGAGAAAAGGAAATGAGAGAGGGAGAGGAGAGAGAAAAAACATTAAACCGGTTTAGGGAAAGAGAGAAAGAGAGGGAGAGGGAGGGAGAGAAAATGAGAGAGGAAGAGGAGAGAGAGGGAAACATTAAACATAATAGGGAAAGAGAGAAAGAGAGGAAGAGGGTGAGGGAGGGAGAGGATACGAGAAAGGGAGAGGAAGAGAGAAAAGGAAATGAGAGAGGGACAGGAAAGAGAAAAAACATTCAACATAATAGGAAAAGAGAGAAAGAGAGGGTGAGGGTGAGGGAGGGAGAGGAAATGAGAGAGGGAGAGGAAGAGAGAAAAGGAAATAAGAGAGAAAGTAAAAACATTAAACATAATAGAAAAAGAGAGAAAGAGAGAAAGAGAGGGTGAGGGTGAGGGAGGGAGAGGAAGAGAGAAAAGGAAATGAGAGAGAAAAAACATTAAACATAATAGGGAAAGAGAGAAAGAGAGGGTGAGGGTGAGGGTGAGGGTGAGGGTGAGGGTGAGGGAGGAAGAGGAAATGAGAGAGGGAGAGGAAGAGAGAAAATGAAAGAAAAAATGAGAGAGAGAGGGAGAAAATATTAAATATAATAGGGAAAGAGAGAAAGAGAGAAAGAGGGAGAGGGAGGGAGAGAGAGAAGGAGGGAGAGGTTGTTGTTTTCTTGTTTGTTATAGTAGTAATAGTAGTAGTAGTTTTTTTTCTTTTCTTGTTTATTGTTGTTTAGTTTTCTTGTTTTTTGTTGTAGTAGTAGTAGTAGTAGTAGTATTTTTTTCTTTTTTTCTTGTTTATTGTTATTGTAGTAGTAGTTGTTGTTGTTGTTGTTTTTTCTTCTTTTCTTGTTTATTATAGTGGTCGTGGTCGTGGTCATGGTCGTAATCGTAGTCATAGTCATGGTCATAGTCGTAGTCATCATAGTCATGGTTGCAATAGTAGTGGTGGTGGTGGTTGTTGTTATTGTTGTTGTTATTGTTGTTGTTGTTGTAGAGAGAGAGACATGTTTTGTTAAAGAAAATGAGAGAGGGGGAGGAAGAGAAAAAGGAAGAAGGAAAGAGAGAGAGGGAATAAACATACAGCATAATAAAGAAAGAGAAAAAGAGAGAGAGATGGAAGGAGAGGAGATAATGAATGGATAAAAAACAAAGAGAGAGTGGTAGCGAGGTCCGGTGCAATACCACGAGACGGAAGACACTCCGACATATGTTAATTTGTAGGTGGGTAGGTGGAGACTTTACATACATTAATTTTTGCTGAGTTATAAGAGGAAAAATCCCTTCTCAAACAATTTAAGAAAGAAAAAAAGAATGATAACAAAAACAAATTGTTTGTCATAATGTAGACAAAATGGAAAACGATGAAGGTCTTAATGTTCAAGATCGTGAGGCGTATCTTAATCAGCGTGTCCCATGTCCTTGCTCTCAATGTAAGTTGGCAATTAGATGGAAACATCAATTGTCTATAGAACACGTATGATGCTTTGGCAAGTTTCAATCTGAGATCATTGATCAGACGATCTTGGATTTTCAGCAAAATAGTAAGAAAAGTTAATATCAATCATGCATTGTACTCGCAAGCTAATTGAATACCATATACAAAAAGATTGGGTGTGGATGGCAAATTTTCTATCCAGGGAGGTGGCGTCTCATCCCAAGGAGGAGTGCACCCTTTACAGCCAATTAGAAGAGTTTGTGGGCATGCAATGGATGGAGTGCCTGAGCCAATCCGCCACTTGGAAGGTACTACCCAATCTATACCATCAATACTAGAGGAGACAGACAGCCTTCGAGACTTACTGTAATATTTTCGCTTGAAATATTAAATATCTTTACGCCCACGCAAAAGCTACGCAAAGTCATCTCCCATGTCTATTAATGACGGTGGCTAAGAGTTTACCCCGTGCGCATGATAATAATCCCCATCCGCGTCGTGCAAAATAAGACCGGGGCACGAAGACCGCAAAGCCTCGTGAAAACACCCCTTACGTAAATGGAAAAAGGGTTAATGGATAACTTTAGTGCAAATTTTTTTAATAATTACCCCTCCCCTCAGCCGATGCATGGCAGGGGGAGAGGGAGTGTGTGGAGGGGTGAGTTAAGTGGAGAGAGGAAGTGTGGTGTGTGGGATGCATGAGGGGGGAGGCATGCACCAGCCACGTATGTGGCTACCTCTCCTCCCCCTTAGCACTATAAAACCACCCTTAAGCATGGGCAAAGGAGACGATCAAAAGGGAGAGAAAGAGGATGATTTGCCGCCGCCTGCCGTGAAGAACGCCGCCACCGTGAAGGTCGCCAAGCTGTCGTTGTAGCCGGGCTACTGCCGCTGCCCAACCCACCGCCGCCATCATTGTAAACTCCCCCCCCTTTTCGTCATCGAATCTTCCCTCCAATCATTACCCTCCCCTTCTTCCACGTCACTCTGCTACCTTCCAATACCTCATGTGTGCAATCATCAGACTGGAGTAGGTGGGGCAGATAGGATCACGTAGAGCAGGAGCAGGCGGGGGCAGGTGGGCGGGTAGAAGTAGGAGCACGCAGTAGGGCAGGAGCAGAAGCAGGTGGAGCGGGCAGGGCATGCAGGAGCAGGTGGGGTGAGAAAAGGCGGGCTATGGGTAGGAGCAAGTAGGGCAAGCACAAGGGAGCAAGCAGGGGCTAGCGCGAGAGTACATGTGGGGGTGGGGCAGCACTTGCGATGCGATTGGCAGGGAGCCCATGTTCCATTTTGGGGAGTCACACACTATCACATCTCCCATGAATAGTTGGCCTTATGTGTGACAATTATACTATTAAGCTTACAAATGTGTGATTGAGCATTTAATATCTTTATTTATGGGTCAAAATGGGCCTCAAATTTCACCAATTCAAAGTTTGTACAAGTTTTCTTGTTTTCTTGAGAGATGAGAATAAACATCTTTATAATCAATGCAACATTTATTGTATTCAATTTTATGATAGGAATCAAGGAGTCTATAATGGGCCCATATAACAAACAAGCTGAAGATGTATATTATCATGGTATTATTTTGTTCAAGCTTACAAAGGCACTTAACGATCATTCTATGAAAGGCCCATTGAATAGGACCAAGAAAAGGTGCATATTACAACTTTTTAGGACTAACTACATGTCATATTCAAAAGTTTGTTAATCATCAGACTATAAGCTTGTGGCACCAAAGAAAGTGCATGTCTTTGTCAAGAATCTCCTACTATCAACTAGAAGTGAGTCACCTAACAAATTAATCTTTCAATGTGGTCACCTATAAGGCAAGAGGATGGATGCCAATTACAGATCACATCAGTATCATGTACAACCTCCAATGATTACAAAAAGCATTAAGTTGACTAACCAAACCAAACATGTCACTTCATCTTTTAGAAGGCAAGGACTTGATCACAATTCCCACAAAGATGTGCACACTGAGAAACCCACTTAAGGCCAAAATGGACAATGGAGAGGAATATGAGAAGAAAATCACAGCACCACAAGAAAGCAAAGGATGGATCCCAATTACAAATCACATTAATATCAAGTGCAACCTTGAACGATTACCAAATGCATACATCTCCCTACCAATTTTTAAGGATGAAGCAGCGTTGCCACAATCAAGTTAATAGCTCATGCATTCCAGACACCTTACTTATTGGTGAATCACACACTATCACGTCTCCCATGAATAGTTGGCCTTATGTGTGACAACTATGCTACTAAGGTTGCAAATTTGTGATTGAGCATCTAAATCCTTTATTCATGGGTCAAAATGGGCCTCAAAATTAACCAAATCAAAGTTTGTACAAGTTTCCTCCTTTTCTTGAGAGAGGAGAATAAACATCTTTATAATCAATACAACATTTATTGCATTCAGTTTTACAATAGGAATCAAGGAGCCTATAACGAGCACATATAACAAACAAGTCGAAGATGTATATTATGATGGCATTATTTTTTTCAAGCTTACAAAGGCACATTAGTATCATTTAAAGAAAGGCCCATTGAATAGGACCAAGAAAATGTGAATATTACAACTTTTTAGGACTAAGTACATGTCACAATCAAAAGTTTGTTAATCTTCACAAACCATAAGGATACCTTGTGGCACCAAAGAAAGTGCATGTCTTTGTCAAGAAGCTCCTACTATCAACTAGAAGTGAGTCACCTAACAAATTAATCTTTCAATGTGGTCACCTACAAGGCAAGAGGATGGATGCCAATTACAGATCACATCAGTATCAAGTACAACCTCCAATGATTACAAAATGCATTAAGTTGACAAGCAAACAAATTGCTTACATAATAACCAAACCAAACATGTCACTTCATCTTTTAGAAGGCAAGGACTTGATCACAATTCCCACAAAGATGTGCACACTAAGAAACCCACTAAAGGCCAAAATGGACAATGGAGAGGAATATGAGAAGAAAATCACAGCACCACAAGAAAGCAAAGGATGGATCCCAATTACAAATCACATTAATATCAAGTGCAACCTTGAATGATTACCAAATGCATACATCTCCCTACCAATTTTTAAGGGTGAAGCAGCGTTGCCACAATCAAGTTAACAGCTCATGCATTCCAGACACCTTACTTCTTGGTGAATCACACACTATCACGTCTCCCATGAATAGTTGGCCTTATGTGTGACAGCTATGCTACTAAGGTTGCAAATTTGTGATTGAGCATCTAAATCCTTTATTCATGGGTCAAAAAGGGCCTCAAAATTAACCAAATCAAATTTTGTACAAGTTTCCTCCTTTTCTTGAGAGAGGAGAATAAACATCTTTATAATCAATACAACATTTATTGCATTCAGTTTTACAATAGGAATCAAGGAGTCTTTAACGAGCACATATAACAAACAAGTCGAAGATGTATATTATGATGGCATTATTTTGTTCAAGCTTACAAAGGCACATTAGTATCATTTAAAGAAAGGCCCATTGAATAGGACCAAGAAAATGTGCATATTACAACTTTTTAGGACTAAGTACATGTCACAATCAAAAGTTTGTTAATCTTCACAAACCATAAGGATACCTTGTGGCACCAAAGAAAATGCATGTCTTTGTCAAGAAGCTCCTACTATCAACTAGAAGTGAGTCACCTAACAAATTAATCTTTCAATGTGGTCACCTACAAGGCAAGAGGATGGATGCCAATTACAGATCACATCAGTATCATGTACAACCTCCAATGATTACAAAATGCATTAAGTTGACAAGCAAACAAATTGCTTATATAATAACCAAACCAAACATGTCACTTCATCTTTTAGAAGGCAAGGACTTGATCACAGTTCCCACAAAGATGTGCACATTGAGAAACCCACTAAAGGCCAAAATGGACAATGGAAAGGAATATGAGAAGAAAATCACAGCACCACACGAAAGCAAAGGATGGATCCCAATTACAAATCACATTAATATCAAGTGCAACCTTGAACGATTACCAAATGCATACATCTCCCTACCAATTTTTAAGGGTGAAGCAGCGTTGCCACAATCAAGTTAACAGCTCATGCACTCCAGACACCTTACCCCTTGGTGAATCACACACTATCATGTCTCCCATGAATAGTTGGCCTTATGTGTGACAACTATGCTACTAAGGTTGCAAATTTGTGATTGAGCATCTAATTCCTTTATTCATGGGTCAAAATGGGCCTCAAAATTAACCAAATCGAAGTTTGTACAAGTTTCCTCCTTTTCTTGAGAGAAGAGAATAAACATCTTTATAATCAATACAACATTTATTGCATTCAGTTTTACGATAGGAATCAAGGAGTCTCTAACGAGCGCCTATAACAAACAAGTCGAAGATGTATATCATGATGGCATTATTTTGTTCAAGCTTACAAAGGCACATTAGTATCATTTAAAGAAAGTGCCATTGAATAGGACCAAGAAAATGTGCATATTACAACTTTTTAGGACTAAGTACATGTCACAATCAAAAGTTGTTAATCTTCATAGACCATAAGGATACCTTGTGGCACCAAAGAAAGTGCATGTCTTTGTCAAGAAGCTCCTGCTATCAACTAGAAGTGAGTCACCTAACAAATCAGTCTTTTAGTGTGGTCACCTACAAGGCAAGGGGATGGATGCCAATTACAGATCACATTAGTACCAAGTGCAACCTCCAATTATTACAAAATGCATTAAGTTGACAAGCAAACAAATTGCTTACATAATAAGCGAACCAAACATGTCACTTCATCCTTTCGAAAGCAAGGACTCGATCATAGTTGCCGCAAAGATGTACACACTAAGAAGCCTGCTAAAGGTAAAAATAGACAATGCAAAGGCACATGAGAAGCAAATCACAATACCACATAGAAGGAGAGGATGGATGCCAATTACACATCACATCAATATCAAGTGCAACCTCCAATGATTACAAAATGCATTGAGGCATCTGAAGCAAGCAAACTACTTGGCCCAACAAGCTAAACATGCCCTCTTCAATAATAACATTGACCTGAGGGCCCTAGGATAGAACTTGGCCCTCAAGCCCAACATGTCTAACCATGTTCTCTCTACATTTCAACTTGGACCTAAAAACCATGCATACAATCTATGATAATAAGATTGGGACAAGGGCTAAGCTTGTCCTCCTTAATATAAAAAGTGAGCTTGGCTTTAGGGCATAGCATGTCCTCTCTAGGACTAAGCTTTGCTCTATGAACAAGTGTTGCCCTAAGACCAAGCATGCACACGTTGATAATTGGGCTTTGCATGCCCTCTTTCGTAATGGACCTTAGCTCTAAGGCAAAACATGTTGAGCTTGGTCAACAGGCCAAGTTGAAAGCCACATATTTGTTTAGAGGGCATGCTTTCCACTAGGACCATGCATACACTTCTTGCTAATGAGCTTGGCCATAAGCCCAAGGACTAACCTCTTGTCACAAACCTTTCCCAACATCTCCCAACCAATTTTTAAGGGTGAACCAGCATTGCCACAACCCGGTTAGCAGCTCATACATTCAAGACACCTTACCCCTTAAACATTACAAAGCACATCTAGGTGAATCACACACTATCACATCTCCCATGAATAGTAGGCCTTATGTGTGAAAACTATGCTACTAAGCTTGCAAACATGTGGTTGAGCATCTAATACCTTTATTCATGGGTCAAAATGGGCCTCAAAATTGTCCAAATCAAAGATTGTACAAGTTTTCTCCTTTTCTTGAGAGATGAGAATAAACATCTTTATAATCAATACAACATTTATTGCATTCAATTTTACGATAGGAATCAAGGAGTCTATAATGGGCCCATATAACAAACAAGTTGAAGATGTATATTATGATGGTATTATTCTGTTCAAGCTTACAAAGGCACTTAAGTATCATTCTATGAAAGGCCCATTGAATAGGACCAAGAAAATGTGCATATTACAACTTTTTAGGACTAACTACATGTCATATTCAAAAGTTTGTTAATCATCAGATTGTAAGGATACGTTGTGGCACCAAAGAAAGTGCATGTCTTTGTCAAGAACCTCCTACTATCAACTAGAAGTGAGTCACCTAACAAATTAATCTTTCAATGTGGTCACCTACAAGGCAAGAGGATGGATGCCAATTACACATCACATTAGTATCAAGTACAACCTCCAATGATTACAAAATGCATTAAGTTGACAAGCAAACAAATTGCTTACATAATAACCAAACCAAACATGTCACTTCATCTTTTAGAAGGCAAGGACTTGATCACAATTCCCACAAAGATGTGCACACTGAGAAACCCACTAAAGGCCAAAATCGACAATGGAAAGGAATATGAGAAGAAAATCACAGCACCACACGAAAGCAAAGGATGGATCCCAATTACAAATCACATTAATATCAAGTGCAACCTTGAACGATTACCAAATGCATACATCTCCCTACCAATTTTTAAGGTTGAAGCAGCGTTGCCACAATCAAGTTAACAGCTCATGCATTCCAAACACCTTATCCCTTGGTGAATCACACACTATCACATCTCCCATGAATAGTTGGCCTTATGTGTGACAACTATGCTACTAAGGTTGCAAATTTGTGATTGAGCATCTAAATCCTTTATTCATGAGTCAAAATGGGCCTCAAAATTAACCAAATCAAAGTTTGTACAAGTTTCCTCCTTTTCTTGAGAGAGGAGAATAAACGTCTTTATAATCAATACAACATTTATTGCATTCAGTTTTACGATAGGAATCAAGGAGTCTATACCGAGCGCATATAACAAACAAGTCGAAGATGTATATCATGATGGCATTATTTTGTTCAAGCTTACAAAGGCACATTAGTATCATTTAAAGAAAGGCCCATTGAATAGGACCAAGAAAATGTGCACATTACAACTTTTTAGGACTAAGTACATGTCACAATCAAAAGTTTGTTAATCTTCACAAACCATAAGGATACCTTGTGGCACCAAAGAAAGTGCATGTCTTTGTCAAGAAGCTCCTACTATCAACTAGAAGTGAGTCACCTAACAAATTAATCTTTCAATGTGGTCACCTACAAGGCAAGAGGATGGATGCCAATTACAGATCACATCAGTATCATGTACAACCTCCAATGATTACAAAATGCATTAAGTTGACAAGCAAACAAATTGCTTATATAATAACCAAACCAAACATGTCACTTCATCTTTTAGAAGGCAAGGACTTGATCACAATTCCCACAAAGATGTGCACATTGAGAAACCCACTAAAGGCCAAAATGGACAATGGAAAGGAATATGAGAAGAAAATCACAGCACCACACGAAAGCAAAGGATGGATCCCAATTACAAATCACATTAATATCAAGTGCAACCTTGAACGATTACCAAATGCATACATCTCCCTACCAATTTTTAAGGGTGAAGCAGCGTTGCCACAATCAAGTTAACAGCTCATGCACTCCAGACACCTTACCCCTTGGTGAATCACACACTATCATGTCTCCCATGAATAGTTGGCCTTATGTGTGACAACTATGCTACTAAGGTTGCAAATTTGTGATTGAGCATCTAATTCCTTTATTCATGGGTCAAAATGGGCCTCAAAATTACCAAATCGAAGTTTGTACAAGTTTCCTCCTTTTCTTGAGAGAAGAGAATAAACATCTTTATAATCAATACAACATTTATTGCATTCAGTTTTACGATAGGAATCAAGGTGTCTATAACGAGCGCCTATAACAAACAAGTCGAAGATGTATATCATGATGGCATTATTTTGTTCAAGCTTACAAAGGCACATTAGTATCATTTAAAGAAAGTCCCATTGAATAGGACCAAGAAAATGTGCATATTACAACTTTTTAGGACTAAGTACATGTCACAATCAAAAGTTGTTAATCTTCACAGACCATAAGGATACCTTGTGGCACCAAAGAAAGTGCATGTCTTTGTCAAGAAGCTCCTGCTATCAACTAGAAGTGAGTCACCTAACAAATCAGTCTTTTAGTGTGGTCACCTACAAGGCAAGGGGATGGATGCCAATTACAGATCACATTAGTACCAAGTGCAACCTCCAATTATTACAAAATGCATTAAGTTGACAAGCAAACAAATTGCTTACTTAATAACCAAACCAAACATGTCACTTCATCCTTTCGAAAGCAAGGACTTGATCATAGTTGCCACAAAGATGTACACACTAAGAAACCAGCTAAAGGTAAAAATAGACAATGCAAAGGCACATGAGAAGCAAATCACAATACCACATAGAAGGAGAGGATGGATGCCAATTACACATCACATCAATATCAAGTGCAACCTCCAATGATTACAAAATGCATTGAGACGATAGAAGCTAACAAACTACTTGGCCCAACAAGCTAAGCATGCCCTCTTCAATAATAACATTGACCTGAGGGCCCTAGGATAGAACTTGGCCCTCAAGCCCAACATGTCTAACCATGTTCTCTCTACATTTCAACTTGGACCTAAAACCATGCATACAATCTATGATAATAAGATTGGGACACGGGCTAAGCTTGTCCTCCTTAATATAAAAAGTGAGCTTGGCTTTAGGGCATAGCATGTCCTCTCTAGGACTAAGCTTTGCTCTATGAACAAGTGTTGCCCTAGGACCAAGCATACACACCTTGATAATTGGGCTTTGCATGCCCTCTTTCGTAATGGACCTTAGCTCTAAGGCAAAACATGTTGAGCTTGGTCAACAGGCCAAGTTGAAAACCACATATTTGTTTAGAGGGCATGCTTTCCACTAGGACCATGCATACACTTCTTGCTAATGACCTTGGCCACAAGGCCAAGGACTAACCTCTTGTCACAAGCCTTTCCCAACATCTCCCAACCAATTTTTAAGGGTGAAGCAACATTGCCACAACCAACTTAACAGCTTGTACATTCAAGACACCTTACCCCTTAAACATTACAAAGCACATCTAGGTGAATCACACACTATCACATCTCCCGTGAATAGTAGGCCTTATGTGTGAAAACTATGCTACTAAGCTCGCAAACATGTGGTTAAGCATCTAATACCTTTATTCATGGGTCAAAATGGGCCTGAAAATTGTCCAAATCAAAGATTGTACAAGTTTTCTCCTTTTCTTGAGAGATGAGAATAAATATCTTTATAATCAATACAACATTTATTGCATTCAATTTTACGATAGGAATCAAGGAGTCTATAATGGGCCCATATAACAAACAAGCTGAAGATGTATATTATGATGGCATCATTTTGTTCAAGCTTACAAAGGCACGTTGGTATCATTCAATGAAAGGCCCATTGAATAGGACCCAGAAAAGGTGCATATTACAACTTTTTAGGACTAAGTACATGTCACAGTCAAAAGTTAGTTAATCATCAGACCGTAAGGATACCTTGTGGCACCAAAGAAAGTGCATGTCTTTGTCAAGAAGCTCCTCCTATCAACTAGAAGTGAGTCACCTAACAAATTAATCTTTCAGTGTGGTCACCTACAAGGCAAGAGGATGGATGCCAATTACAGATCACATCAGTATCAAGTGCAACCTCCAATGATTACAATATGCATTATGTTGACAAGCAAACAAATTGCTTACATAATAACCAAAACCAAACATGTCACTTCATCTTTTAGAAAGCAAGGACTCAATCACAGTTCCCACAAAGATGTGCACACTGAGAAACCCACTAGATGCCAAAATGGACAATGCAGAGGCACATGAAAGAAATATCACAGCACCAAACAGAAGCAGAGGATGGATCCCAAATACAGATCACATCAATATCAAGTGCAACCTCCAATGATTACAAAATGCATTGAGGTGACAGAAGCAAACAAGCTGCTTACATAATAACCAAACCAAACAAGTCACTTCATCTTTTAGAAACCAAGGAGTTGCTCAAGTTCCCACAAAAATGTGGATTCTGAGAAACCAACTAAAACCCAAAATGGACAATGCAGAGGCACATGAGAACGACATCACAGCACCATGCGGGAGTGAACCACCCCCTCCCTCCGCCCCCCGCCCCCCCCAAAACACAAAAAAAACAAAGAGCATTAACTTGTGTTTAAACCAATTTTCCAACATTGTCCAAAAGGGCAGAGAAGCCCTCAAACGTGTTCCTGTGCAGGACCCAGGTTATTTTTTCTGGTCTCTCGTAAAAATGACAGGGTCATTCAAAAGCAGGACAACCCTCTGCAATCACAAACACCTTTGGGTATCAAGGTTCAATATGAAGTATTAAATTGGCCACAATCAAAGAGTAATACATTTGAAGGTGAGTATATAATGGTAGAAATTCACAATACAGACGTGCAAGGTCATGTCACAGATAAGGGATGGGCAGAATGAGCCTGATGTGTCCATTCATTTGAGCCCATCCAAGCCTCTGAAGTGAGACCCTGAGAGAGCAATGAGCCAACACTGGCTAGTTCTCTGCATGTTGTGGTCTGTGGAAAGAGGTTGGCTTCCACAAGATGCCCCACGTTACTTAATGATTCAAGAGCTGGGAACACATCCAGCTCTGCACGGTTTTGCTGTACATGTCCTGGTTTTGCTCCACCAGAAGAGGATACTCCATCCTCAATTCCATGTGATTCAAGCCATGCATCATCATCACTAAAGTGCACACTGCCTTTATTGTAGCAGCTTTGAGAACCCACGACATCATAGGTTAGCCCAGTTTTTTCATGCACTGAAGGTATCGAATTAACCCAGTACAGTGGTAAAGACCCACCACTCTCTAGTGCAAACTCTCCAAGCCTCAAGTTCCTCTCTCTCCTCATCTCCTCCTCCAAAATCTGACCCATTACACAGGTGTAAGCCCTCTGGATCAGTCCGAACAACTTCGAGCCTAGGGAACGAGCCTCGTCCTTGACAACCTCAATATCCCGTTCATCAACAAATTCACATCGATCCACAAAATGTGCAGCCTTATCAGGTCTGTGCTTCAGTGAGAGCAGTAAGTATGCTCTCTCTACTTCTACTCTAGAGCAGCTCCTGGAGATGCCAAGGATTCTGTGAAAATCGACTGTGTTATAAAATTGGGCATTCACTCTCTCCCCTATAGTTGTCAGTCTGCTACAAATATAATCAATGCAGCCCTGAAAGTCAGTATCATGGGTGCTCTGAGAATGCTGGATCCACCTGGGCCCCTGCATGTTGTAGTTACGAAACACAGTTTCATACAGAACTTTTAAGTTCTCCAGGTCTTGCAAACAGTCCGAAAAGCACCCGATTATCTCAAATAGGGTAGCCCTTGTGCTGAGGGCTTCCACACAGAATGGACTCAATGCCAAGGTTCTGTTACAATCTGCAATTGCATCAACAATCCTATTAGCTGCTTGGTAGGCAATGGCCCTGTGCATGTAGCATTCTGCAATGAAACCTTGAGGAGTACCCCGTCTCCCATCTATGATCTTGGAAAAATGTCTTGCTGCTTCAGTGTATAGCCCAGCATCAAGGGCAGCTAGTGCAGCTGTTCGTCTCCTCAGGAGTAGCTTGATGTTACCAAGAAGGTGGCTCACAAGATCAGTGTCTGATCCCAGCATAGTGTCCAGGACAAAGCTATCCTCCTGCAAGCAATTGCTCTGCTTCCTGCATTCAGCAGATGCAGCTCGCTTCCCATTGGAAAGTAGAATCATGGCATCCTCCATCATACCCAAATGACAACAGGCTTGCCCCAGGACAATGTACCTCCACTGGTCTTTTTCCCCCTTCTTTGAGAAGCTCACCCAGAGCTTTGTCTTCAGAGGGAACAAAGAGAAACAATGGAAGAGGGATGCTTTCTTGGTCCTCCCCAATGCTGAATAGCTGGCCAGGAGTTTAACTTTCTCCTTCTCAACAGGGTTGTCCAGAAGGATGCTGGACTGGGCCTTCAAGCTTGGGATGAAATCCTGCAGCAGATTGGCCACATCCTTGAAGCGTCTCAGGTAAAGAAGCGCCCGCGCCTTCAGCTCGATCGCCTTCTCCCACTGTGGGAACAGCTTGAGCACAGTGTCAAGAAGGCTGATGGCGGAGTGGATGTCCGCCGGCTCCTGGCTAGACATAAGCTGCCTGGCATGGCCCAGATGCTTCTCTGCAAGCTGTGGTAAACACACACTGTTTGATTTAGAGAAGTTATTAGGATCAAGCTAACTGTAAAATTAAAGCTGAAAATTGCAAGAACGACCCCGGCAAAGCATTGTAAGTCAGCACAGTCAAGGAAAGCAAACGCTTTGGTACTTGATTGCTATAACAGAAGCAATCCCCTAATCATGGTTTACTTGAAGTAACTGCATGCTATTCACAACCTAAAATTGAGCAAGTCGTCTACTTGCATAATTACCATGGTCTGCTAGGCCTACTGACAGGATTAGCACAGGAAGCTAAGAACAAACTAGAAGCATAGCAGAGAGACCAGAAGAGAACACCACTGAAAGATAATGCCTAGCGATCTAAACAGAGGCAACGCAAGTAAAAGCATTAACAACTATCTTCTCATTCTGACAATGGTGTAATCTGAAGCGCCTAATGTCACTTCACCCAGCAATGGTAATGATTAGCCTAAGGTTAGCTAAAAGACACTTCCAAGAAGCATCGAAATCAAAGCATCCATGATTGAAGATAGCTTCAGATAAGAGTGCTACGACGGCATCCTGCAAGAATGAAAATCAAGTAGAAGTGGCAATGGCAGCTTAAGTTAAAAGTGCTAAAACAGGGTAATTGGTATCCTACGGGCATGAATGATGAAAACACATGTTAATCAAAGTAGCATCGGTACTGGTGATTTAAAGTAGAAGTGCTAAAACAGGGGAATTGGTATCCTACAGGCTCAAGCACCAAACACATTCAGCGTTTAGGCAGGGCACAACGTTAAATTACTTAGCGACAGTAACCCGGAAATGAGCACAATATGCATGCGATGTGGATGTTAACACAGAATGCAGTGAAAGATCAGAGGATTAATAAAACATGAAGAACCCACCTTTCTGCTGCTCACCCATAACTGGCGTTGCAGCAGGGCCAGGGAAGGCATGGCGCTGGCATTCACCTCTCTCTCTCTCTCTCTCTCTCTCTCTCTCTCTCTCTCTCTCTCTCTCTCTCTCTCGCTCGCCCTGCTGCCAAGGATGGAAAAGATCTTCTGGAGAGAGCAGGTACGAAAAGGAGAGGGCGAGGAATGGGTAGATGACAAAAGCACTTTGGAAAAAGGGGAGAGGGAAGAGAGAAACAAGGAGAGGGGGGGAAATCAGGAAAGCTATGGTGCAAGCAGAAGCAGAAGGAGAGAAGGAGAAAGAGCAAAGAGACCAGATACTTGCAGAGAAAGAGAGAGGGAAACAGATCAGCAGGAAAGAGTTGTTAGAAGCAAGGGCCCCCCAGACAGAGCAGAGCACAGACAGAGAGAGGGGGCGGGGGGAGGGGGGGAGAGAGCCAGACCCAACAGCCTAATTTTACAGCTTTATTCCCGATACACACAATTTTGTAGCTCTAACAAGAGATCTGGTAGGATCCCTGATGCTCAAAATTATACATCTCACAACAACAGACAAACTGCAACAGAGGGAAAGCAAGCAAACTGCAAACATGGAAAAGCTTCTTGGGAATTTGGGAGGCTTATAATTGAAGCATCAGGTTTTTGAAGCAGCGCACAAAAGCGATTATAAATTCAAAGAAGCAACTGTAAATTCAATAAAAATATCTATGTCCCAATCCTCTCTCTCTCTCTCTCTCTCTCTCCTCCCTGACTTCAACTCTGAACAACCTCTGGACTCTGCTGCTTTCTGTCCCTTGCAAGACACTAGAACCTTAGAACTTTAGAAAAGGGAAGGATGACCAGGAGATTAGTTGCAAAATTAAAGCTTATCAGCAGTGCAGGTTCCCACAAAACTGTTAAAGCTTGACATTTTGTTGTGGTCTGCAGGCAAACTGTTGCAATCCTAGTGTGTGTGTGTGTGTGTGTGTGTGTGTGTGTGTGTGTGTGGAGAAAGACACGAGGAGAAGAAGAAGAGCGTTTTTTACATGGTGGGAACAATCCAGACACAGAGAGAGAGGGGGGGGGGAGTGGCCCTTTCACAATTGACGCGTGTACTTGAAAAGTATAGTGATTAAGATGGTGTGTAACTACCTTCGAGGACAGGAACACAACCCATAAATCCATGTCTTATGTGGTCACATTTCTTGGTCATGTGTGCTACTAATTCGCAAAATTACGGTGGTAGCATTGTTCGAGAAAATGGTGTCTCCGCTTATCATAGCTTAGAGACTTTTCTATTAGAATTAAACCTAGAACAATTTCAGCCTTGTAAACAAATTTTTGAGATACTGTAAATTTATACATTATATGTCCAAACTGCAAAATTAGGTTGGTAGCATTGTTCGAGAAAGTGGTTTCTCAACTTATCATAGCTTAGAGAATTTTCTATTAGACTTAAAACATAGAACAATCTCAGCTTGAAAACGAATTTTTGAGATGGTGTAAATTTATACATCATATGTCCAAATTGCTTGATTTACCAGTTTAAAGATTTGTATAGTTTCTCAATAATAACATTTCTAACCACTAATTGATAGGTTTTCATTTCCTTTGGAAATTGAAAGGGCTCCACTTCTAATCACATCCCGATTTGCAAGGTTGGAGTTCGTGAAATGTTTTGGTTTAGCCTATCATATCCTTTCAACTTTGAAAATACCATTACATAATAATATATTATATTTTCATGGGCCACCACCACATATTATACTAGGGAACCATTTGCGTTGTATGGCCATTCTCGTGTGTTAGTGTTGAACGAATGCTAGTCATGAAAATGCTTGTAAGGTTGAATTCATCTTCATAGAGATGTTATCTATAATGTATTCTATTTTCTACTGCATTTTTCAAAAATGATCCAACAAAATGGAGGATACTTTGTGCATGTAGTAGACTTTTTAAACTCATAATGCATATGTTTTGTATCCTGGAAAACGACTTGATAACGTAAAGCATTTTTTGTTCAACTCAACTCATTTTGGTTCTCTTGAGCACATGCATTAAGGTTTTCCTTTCCACTCAAACATGCATAATGAACACATGCAATTGACAAAACAGAATGAGTTGAACATGTAGAAAGTGTTAATGCTCTGACTTCGCGTGTGTTTTCTCCCCTCCAAAATTTCTTGAGCTATGATGCCACACATTCTTGTGTGCTTTGCTAGCAATTATTTATTATTAAGTGTCGTTTTTCATATTCACAAATCTCTTTTTCTTTTGTTGGCTTGGCCTTGCCTTGGCATGCAGTAATTGAAGAGGGCTTTTAGAAGGTGTGCTCCCTATCTTGTAAACATTGAGGTTCAAAAATGCACACAAAGGCAAAAAATACTACTGTAAGAAAGGTTAATGTCATATGAAACTAGGTGGTTCTTGCCCCTAGTTTCCTCATAACATAGATTCATAGTTAGATATTAGTGCTATTAAAGTATAGGAAACCTTGCAAGGGAAAACAATTACCCCTTTTACACTCTTCTTGTAGTCCATTACCCCCACCTCATCATTTATGTTAAGTTGTTGTTTAAAGTTGGAAATGGTAGCACATAAGCAAAACTCTTTTTGATCATAAATATGTTAAATTATGTCATCATGCCACCCATGGCACCTTCATCACTACTCATAGTAAGCAATTTATGAGGCACCACCACGTATGGCAATAACATAATAAGCAAAAAGCAATGTCAAATCAAGACTTATATTAATGGCTAAATTTTGAGATCTAATTAGATTTCATTAAGAGGCCATGATTAGTGTCAAGCTTGAATTTTCTCTCTCTCTCTCTCTCTCTCTCTCTCTCTCTCTCTCTCTCTCTCTCTCTCTCTCTCTCTCTCTCTCTCTCTCTCTCTCTCTCTCTCTCTCTAGTGGAGTGTGTTGGCTCAACTTTATTTACAACCATCATCATCATTGACATGACACAAGTTGTTTCAATCTCTTTAATTTATAAGGTTATGTGTAAATGCCCTCAACACCTTTTTACTTGCAAGGAAAATATCTTATATATAAGATTTGTTTATCAATTGATAAAACTATAGCAAGTAAAAAGTAGATTCCTTTACAACCCAAGTCGATTGTGTGCGGTTGTTTGTTTTTTGTTTAAAAGTGTGTGTTATGTCGAGAGTGATCTAAGCTATGAGATGTGGTTGTTGAGGGGGCAAAGGGAAAAAAAAAAAGAAAACTAGGGAATGAAAGTGGGAGGAGATACCTTTCTCTTAGGTCCAAGTTTCTTATAGAGAAATTGGGACAAAGATATAGAGAATCCACATTCATGTTGTTCTTTTTATTTAAAACAAGTAACCTTTTAGACTTTGAAGTAAAGGCCTTCTCCCTTTTGTGGTGCCAAATGTATGTAAAATTGAAAGGCTTGTATAACTTGTAGCACATGATCCATTATTCATAGAGCATTGTCTCACTTATGGAACTATGAGGGATCCACTCCATCAAAGTCTTCTTTTAAATAATTTCTATGTGCATCAATTGAAGCATGTACATCATCTTAAAAAGATGTGACATGATATGCAAGATCTTAGCCTCACATTTTTTACAACTCATTTTAGAAACCCTTATATATATATGTCATTTTGCCCTAGGTTTACCTACTAAAGCTACACTCTCCTTATTCACAAAACTTGCCTACTCTACTAGGGAGAGACTAAAGTGGTCTCCTCAAACAATACATTATTCTAGCCACTATCTAGGATCATTCTAGTCACGCTCCGAATGGATTTAGACTGATCTTGAAGGTTTCCTTCATCATCAAAAATCGTATTCTTGAACTATGTAGCAATAGATCAACCTAAATAAACCATTTCTTGTGTTTTCTCTAAAAGACTCTAATTTCTTGCAATCCCAAAAGAAATGAAGGATACTTTTATGCAGTCTTGCCAAAAAGACCTTAAGGGGGGTTACTAAATAAATATCCTCTATATCACCTGCGTTCAAGGCCTATTGAGAAATGACAAATGATGTATGCTCTAGAAAGAGATGTCCTAAATCCCATATGCACAATGGAGAAAAAGGGAACCATCATGAGCCTATAAAGTGATGTACATTCTTATCATTCAAGGATGGAATACAACTGTACTTTATCCTTTTAGTCATAGTCAGTGTCAGGCTCAAGATTGTGTTTATGAGTCCAAGCTTCCATCTTGGAATCTAATTCACTTGAGTAACAGTTGGTCTATCTAATCTATGTTATCATGAACATTGTCTTTGTGTTCTATCCGCCATAGCCATGCTCTAGATCCATGCATTTCAACAATAGATACCTTTATTTGTAAATTTTTTCTGAATAAAACACAACCCTTTTCTATTCAATCTGTGAATAATGCCTTTATATGATACCCTTCTTATGTAAAAAATGTACAAATGTAGTGTTTTAAAATTCCCTTATTTTGAACCCATGTGATACACACATATATTCATGAGTGATCCCCCTAAGCAAAAAGACATAGTGGAGACAATCGCTTAAACTCAAAGAGTTCAAACATTTGCATATCATAAGTCCGCATGACATAACATTTAGCCTCTACTTATGTTTTTGGAGGTGCAAACCCTAAGGTAGCTAAAGAGGTCACTATAGCCTTACTTAGAGATCATAAGTCCAGATGACATAGCATTTAGCCTCTACTTATGTTTTTGGAGGTGCAAACCCTAAGGTAGCTAAAGAGGTCCCTATAACCTTACTTAGAGAACAATCACCCCTATTTTCCAACACCCCTTTCCACTAACATTTGGAGATTATTGATTGCCATGCTTTAACTAAAGAATATGTAATTTTAGAGTCAATGGTCTTTGACCTTAATGCCTCAAAATAAGACATGGTCCTTCTATCTAGAACTTAGCCTTACCAACAATGAGATTCTCAAGTATCTTGGCCCAAGCTTGATGCTCATGCATCCAATTAAGCCATTTAGTGGGTCTTGAATTTTTTTAAGTCAAGAATTGTATCCCCATGCCTCCCTCACCTTTTGGATATTGAGGCACACAAGCTCAACATTGAGAACTTGATGGACTATCTATTCTGTCAATTGCTCACCTATCTCTCACTTGGAATGCTCAATGTCTAATCTCTTTACTATCTCTTCTCTTGCTCCACTCCTACTCCAAGGATGTAAGTTAGAAACATTATAAAGGCATAGAACATGTTGCGACGCCCAAATTTTGCAGAAAACAATTATGGGTGCTATTTAAGTGACTTAGACCACTGCTAATGTGAAAGGATAAACATTTTAAGATTCATCATCATTTAAGCAACAAAAAATGCTATTATAAAACTACCATTCCATACAAGTCCACAAAGTGTTTCTCACTTGAGCAACCATTCTAGTGATGCTTGTCAACTAACATACATAATTTGAGTGATGCTAATTAAACTGTGTTGCTTAGAACAACAACAATTAAGTTTTTTAGCTTCCATACTCTCTATCATGGTGCTCCTCGTAGAGAGAGAGAGAGAGGGGGGTGGGATATAGATTTGCACACACACACACACACACACACACACACACACACACACACACACACACACACACACACACACACACACACACACACACACACACACACACACACACACACACACACACACACACACACACACACACACACACACACACACACACACACACAAAGATAGAGAAACCCATTCTTGGAGTTGGCTTCATCCACACTCTTCAATCATTGAGTTGAGAAGTGATTTTCTTGGTTTCTAGTTTGTCTTATTCTTTTTTTCTTGTTTTAATAAATTGATCATTAGTAAATACATTTATGAGTTTCAAACACCCAAACTAGACCAAAAAGGGGAATTTATTAGCTTGCTAATGTAGATTCTCTCTCTCTCTCTCTCTCTCTCTCTCTCTCTCTCTCTCTCTCTCTCTCTCTCTCTCTCTCTCTCTCTCTCTCTCTCTCTCTCTCTCTCTCTCTCTCTCTCTCTCTCACACACACACACACACACATGTATGATAGTTGTAGTTTTCTATTCTTAGAATAAAAAACACAATAAATCATTGACCATACTAAGATATTGTAATATGCTATAGGAGAAAGGGAGTGAGAATAGACCAAGAATCAACATGCTTTCTCTATGTTTAGGCACCTCCTTATATTAGAGCATAGGTGGTTACATAGGATTGTTTACACCAGACTTCAACAATCATCCATCATAGGTACCTTACACATTACACCTCCCCCTTTAAAGGAAAATGGATGGATATCTTTTTTATCTTATGGATTAGATATGAATATAGACTCAACTGGAGAAACGTCCCCCCTTAAGGGAAAAAAGATAGGTATTTTTTTAATCTTATGGACTAGATACAACTAAGGACTCGATTGGTCTTCTGCAACACCTCATGTGGGGGGAAGGATCTTATATCATAATGAAGAAAACCAATGAAATAGCTAGGACTACTAATAACATTATGGCATACATGTGGAAACTCAAGCAACCATATTTGAAATGCTTGCATCACTTCAAGGAATTTATGCACTAGGTTACTATCCCATGCATTTGACCATTTAAGGAGGACTAAACTTCATGAGCTTGCAAATATTTTTATGACATACATCCATCTCCAAAAAAGGTTTGGCTATGGAATGATAACCTTTATTCAATAGGTGATAGTGCATTGCCCATGGAAATTTCTTGAGAAACTAAGTGGTTATACTATCATTGCCATTAACTTTAATTCCCACCAATTGTATAGGGATACATAAGAGCCTAATAACTTCTAGTTGTATTTTCAAGGTGTGTAAAGTAAAATTTTGCCTTGTTAGTGGTGCTTTCTCACCAAATTTTATTGGGAGTAAAGACTTGCTCTTTTTTTCACCAAGTTGGTCAAGAGTTAAGATATGCTCTCTTTCATATGATGGGGGGAAAATAGAAGAGCCAATGCCATTTTCTACAACTTCTCTTGAAGTAATAAGAAACTTTAACCTCAATCAGTCTCCAAGCAGAGAAATCAGACTGATGGATTGGATTAGGTCTAAGAGATCTACATGCTTTGTCTAAAAAGGGGCTCCTTTCTCAAGTATAGCCACTAGAACACATTAATAAAAAGTATCTAAACAAACATTCTTTTATGTGTTCATAAATTAGCATACATGATACATATATGTCAATAAATCAGCATACATGATAGATGTGTTGAAAAACCCTTGAAGAGACTTATAGACTAGAAAGTAGGATCATGTAAAAAATACAAACTAATTATAGGGTGTGAAGCAAGTTATAAGTATTGATAATGTGATTGTCAATGGTTGCAAAATGGAAGACTATTATCAGAGTCTATGTCATGGGACTTTGAATGTTGTTTGTCGATGACCATTGTGAACATCAGGCATAGTTAATTTGCCAGCAGTATATTGCATGCCAACAAATCTTGATTCGAGTTCTTAGCACAAGGTTTCATGGTCGCACTTAGTGACCTAGAAGCTTTATGAGATGGAAAAGCCAAGAGAAAGAGGACAAGAACAACTGAGAGATTTGTGAAAAGTAAGGAGAGGAAAAGATTGTTGGGAGTGAATTGCCTTCATGGATACCCTAGGTTGATCAGAATTGCCATGAAGGAAGGGAGAATACCAAGAAAGGCAAGGAAACTACCATGTGCCACCACCAATGTGATGTGTTGTCACCAAAGAGGGAGTGAGAATAGAACAAGAACTTGTGTGTCTTCTCTATGAGTAGGCACTTCCTAATATTAGGGTGGCATAGGTGGGTACATGGGACTATTTACACTAGTCTTAGATAGCTAACTACCACATTGACTATACCCATTATAATAAAATTTAAAAAACCTTTACCTCGAAGCACTACTAATAGAAAAAATAATATTTTTTCTCTTTATACTATTAAAATAGGAGCCATACATCATTGCTAGAATCTAGATACTATTACGTTGTACATGAATATCTTGCTAGTTTTGTTTTAAAAACCTATAATTAAAAATTCTCTTGGCAACCCTTCTTTTCCCCCCATAACATCATCTATATGGATAGCAATTCACTTGATTCAACTACATTAAAGTTACATGGAATCATGCAATTAAATATCAAGCCTTTTGATGGCTTTGTAGAAAGGACACCTTGCAAACCTACTATTGGTGTTGGAAGGCTTTAATTCTTTACAACTCATGCTACTTAGTGTATTATTCCTTCAAGTAGGTGGAGATGATGTCAATAAAGAAGATATGGTTGAGGCTAATGAATTCAACATATGGGATGTGGTGGTAGCAAAACTATAGAAAATTCTAGAGTATTTTGTTAGTGATGCTCCTTAATGTAGCGTCCCCCTTGTAGGTGCTCCAACCAACAATAATATGGAAACTCTTTCAGTCTCATAGTAACCTCCAATCTTGCTACCCACAATCATGACCAACCAATCCTTAAGCACTACCAATAGGCAAATCTTGAATCCATCGACAACAATTGGATTGAAATGGACTAGTTTGATTGGATGGTTTCCCCAAGCTAGAAGGACTTTTGGGTTATCACCTAAGGCTTCCATACGAAGGACAACATCACACTCAATTTTCCAAAACATGTTCATGCTTATGGCTCCTAGAGTTGGAGTAAGAGGTAGCAATTATTTACTTTGTTGAAGCTCTTGCATTGTTGCTTCAACTTCAACTTTGCCAATCCAAGTTTTGAAGGTCCTCTAGATGATTAGACCTCCTTGAAATAGGGTCACTAATGAAATAGAGACACAAATTGATGGTGGCTAGGGTTGGTATCTTTACAATAAGTGTTGAGAAATGTGACATAGTTTAAGTCATATTCTATGCTTATATGAAATAAAAAAGAGGCTATATGTAAAGTGTCCTTGTAACATGCCTACAAAAACGAAGATCAATAACATGTGTTTTAGTAGTCCATCAAGAAGTTATCAAGATTACTACCATTTGGAACTCATTAGAATAATTGGAAATTTGTAACCTTGAATTACTTGACTCTTCCTTGCAAAGAAAGCTCCAACTTAACCCCACAAGGATCGACTTGAAAATGGGGTTCCAATTTAAATGCTATGATCTCTTGAGTGCTCTATAGTGTCAGCTTCTAAGGTGAGTGCATTGCTGTCATCCCTCAAGCCGAAGTGAACCATTGCCACACTTGGTTCAAAGAGAGCAAGAAACGAGGGGGAGAAATGTGCATCAACCCCTCTACCCATAGGGTAAAGTCTCAACTCTGGCCCCCTAAAATGGCATTGGCTAGTTCTAATGACTACAGCTAAGATAGTCAATGTTTGGTCCTTCCTAGCCTTGCTTAATCTAACATTCGAGTTGTGATAGGATCCTCTCGGCTAACTGATACCACTCTTCCATTGGAAAGATCTGTTGGGAATCTAACCACCCACTTCCATCAAAGAGTTTCTTTAGTTTTCTAATTATTCTAACTATTTTAGTTAGATATATAAAAATCAACTTCATTAATTAATCCCTTTAAACAATGTTACTTTTTGCAAATTAGGCATGGACACAAATACGCTTTCAAACAACCTTTTGAAAATAGTGGCAAGCGATATATTTATTTGCACCTTCTCCAAGGTCCAATGCCATGCTGGCATTTTGTCCCTTACATCAAGACTCATATCCGAAGTACCTGGATACCCATGTCCAATTGCCATGGACACAATCCACCAATCCACCCTTATCTAGCATCAGGGCCTTCTAGAAAGACCATTTTAGGCTCATGGGGTTAGTCCAATCCTAAAAGCCCAAGGAATTTACAACTAGACCCCCTTAGCAACCTTATTGCCTCCTAGCCCGATGTCCTCCCTACAGAGAGACCTCTCACATCTAGGGCCAGTCCTAGCACCCAGGTTGGAAAAATCCAATTCCTTGGTGAAAAGCTATTGGGAAAGACCTAAGGTGTATCCAAGAATCCACCCATGCTGACACAATATTTCTTTTCCTAAAATCCACAAATAAGGCAATTAGCATGTTCTCAACTAGAAAAACATCTCTTTTTCATGCAATGAGTATATCTTAGAACATTTCATCAAAACCAAAACAACTTTCCTTGAATATCTCACAAGAGAAAATACAATCCACAACTTATTTTTCCTTGGTGTGCAATCATATAGAATGATACATGACGATCCCCCTTGTGGTGTTTAGGATGTGATACGTCTCAAACCCTCTTCATACTTTTCAACTTTCATAAGCTTTCCTCCAAATGATGCAACACTTTAATATGCATGAGTAAGGCATCTACCTTTACTCCTTGTAATTATGTCCTTTAAGGGATAGTCATGATTGGTTCATAATGGACAATTCATTTCCATATTCTAAGGATGTTGTAAGTTGTAATTCCCTCCTAAATGTGCAATAATTTAAGGATAGTCAAGGATGGACAAGAACTATTCCTTACCCTTCATTGTTTTGCAAGTAGTAACAATAGCCAACTAGATACAAAATAATAGTTCAATCAATCGATTATTTAGGTTAATTAAAATCCCTTTAAATCTATCCAAAGGTACCTGAATAGAAGTTGGTGTGGATGGGACTTCATTCATAAATGCAACATCTTGTCCTACTCCAACTCTTCATCGCGTTGGGGCCATCATAACATGGGAACTCTTTCTAACGTGTTCCTTGCTCTAGTTTTTCTTAGACCCTTGTAGTACCACCAAACTCATATGTATTCAAAGTAAAGCTTGGCAAGGTAGAATGGGATACTTAGAGTCTAGTAAAGCAAGGGAGTATCTAGGCTAGGAGAAGAGGATAACCCAAGTATTATTTCTATCTTACAATATCTTTCTCTCTATTTTTCTCTCTTACCACTGTCTCTTCCCTCTATCTCTCTCTAACTCCCTCTCTTCTAACTATCTTCCTCTATTCTCACTATCTCTTTCTCTCTCACACTATATCTTCCTCTAGCTCCTCTATCACTATCTCTCCCTCTATCTCTCACTATCCCTTTCTCTCTTCTCTCTCTCTAACTCCCTCTCTTTTAGTTATCTTTCTTTCTTCACACACACACACACACACACACACACACTCTCTCTCTCTCTCTCTCTCTCTACACATTCTCAATATAACAACATATATTTCAAGCCTTGGGGATAAGGATTATATAGCCTTTTCCTCTCCCCCCTCGTTCAATAGCCTTTGCTTAGTCCACATGCAATATTTTTTCCATTAAATCGATCCTTGTGTAGGCTTTGTGAAATTGTGGATGATGGCAAATCCTTTGCGACCATGATGACAAGGAAGATGCCAAAGATGATGGAAAATCCTTCATGACCATGATGACAAAGGAAGATGCCAAAGATGAGACAATGATTGTTGATGTAGACAACGACAAATTTGATGTCACCCAAGGGGGAGTGGGGAGAGATTTGACAATGCAATTTGATTAACATTGTATTAAGGTTATTACAATGAGGTCTCTAGTCATAAATTCCTTGGGTGTCAAGGACTAGGCTAACCCTAGTGAGCTTCGGATTGTCTTCTCAAAAGGCCTCGATTCCCCCGAGGGGTCCACCATATAGAACATGTAAGATACCATGTGAGTTCAAAAGAAAGGGTATCATATTTAGCAAAATTTACATGATTACATTTACAAAAGGGATTTTTAAATTACAATTTGAAAAAAATCCATAAGTTTAGTAAAGTAAAAGGGGTCATTTTAAGACCTTATAGCATGTAGAGAAAGGGTATTTCTTAATATCATTTGAACACTTGTTATATAGATGATTTCTTATAGGTGGACTCCCTGGGCTTGATTCTAGATAAGGATGGATTGGTGGATTGTCCATAGTAGTTGGACAAGGGTATCCATGTGCTTTGGATACAGATCCTAGTGTAAGGAACAGAATGCTAGCATGGTATTACACCTTGGAGAAGGTGCGAATAAATATATTGCTTGTCACTATTTTCAAAGATTGTTTGAAATTGTATTTGTGTTCACATCTAATTTACACAAATTAACATTGTTTAAAGGGATTAATTAATGAAGCTAATTTCTATATGTCTAATTAGATTGTTCTAGATTAATTAGACAAATAAAGAAACTCTTTGAGAGAAGCAAGTGGTTAGATTCCAAACGGGTCTTTCCAACCAATGGCAAGGTGGCCTTAGTTAACTGAGAGGCTTCCATCACACTCAAATGTTAGATTAGGCAAGGCTAGGAAGGGCCAAATGTTGACTATCCTAGATGTGTTCATTAGAACCATCCAATGCCATTTTAGGGCATTGGAGTTGAGACTTTACCCTATGGGTAGAGGGGTTGATGCATATTACTCCCCCTCATTTCTCTCTCTTTGAACCAAGTGTGGCAATGGTTTGCTTTGGCTTGAGGGATGATAGCAATACATTCACCTCAAAAGCTAATGCTAGATGGGTGATAGGAGACTATAACATTTAAATTAGGATCTCGTTTTCAAGTCAATCCTTGTGGGATTGAGGTGGCGATTCCCTTACAAGGAAGACTCGAGTAGTTCAAGGTTACGGATGTTTATTTATTCTAACAAGTCCCAAATGGCAATAATCTTGATAACTTCTTGATAGAGTACTAAAACACGTGCTATCAATGTTTCATACAATCTTCTCTTATGAGATATTTAAGGGAAACTATTTTAATTTTGATGAAATAATCTAAGACATGCTTGTCGCTTGGAAAGGAGAGGGTTTTTAGTTGAGATTCTCACCCAAAGTTACAGAGGAAGACATGGACAAAGATAAAAAGTAGAATGTTATAGATGTTGAGAAAAGGGTGATATCTCCCCAAACTATCCAATCCCTAGAAAGTCCATGGACTACAAGCCCTTATATAGTTAATGCAAAGGAGAAGGCCACACTGCTAAGGATTGTCCTAGTTGAGACCCTGTAAAGGATAATGTCACTGATAGATAGCAGAAAGCTCAAGAGCTAGCCTCCAACTTGGTGGAATTGGAGGTAGTAGTAGCTACACATGCCAAGAAAAGAGAACCAAACAGTTTCAAAAGAGAATGTTCTACCTGCAACAAAAATTGTGAAGATTAAGCTCCCAACAGAGCCACAGAGTAGTATAATAAATGATAGTATAGTGCAAAGCAGTCTAGTGTCACAGAAGGATACAAAGACAGTCCAAGACATAGAACTAGAGGTCTAAGAGACATAATAGATGGATGTACCCCCAGTGAGAAAGAGGAAAGACGAAAGTGGATGTTGCTCCATTCCTTAGGTGACTACTAGAGAAGCCAATGGATCCTATTAAGGAGAATGACTTGGTCAATAACCTGGATACTTCTGCCCAAACCTAATATTTTGATAGTTATTGATATTATCCCCCAATTACCACAAACAGTTCAAAAGTATCCTCATGTGAAGAGTAGTCTAAAGATTGCTTCCCCAACTGCAACCAAGTCCAATAAAGCCCCAAAGCCTATAAAAGAAGTGGATGTAGACAACACCTTTATGGATACTAGAACTCTAGAGACTAGCGTTTTGATAGAAGGATGTTTCATTTCAAGTGCATTGATTGATGGAGGTTCCTCAATGAACATCATGACTTATGTGACGATGAAAGATCTAGGTGCAGTCTACTTAGTGGCTTATCAGACTAGTGGATCAGAGCAAAATCAAGCCCTTAGGCATCCTCCTATATGTCAAGACCAGAGTAGTTGAACGTGACTATTGGCTCACTTACCTGGTGGTAAAGCCCAACTTTTATGGAACATCTTATCCTCCATTGCTGGGAAGACCATGGCTATTTGAAGCTAGAGCAAGGATTGATTGGTTTAAAGGAGCCTTAACCCTAAGTAGGGGACCACATAAAGTGGTATTGAAGTTGTATAGTGCTCAAAAAGGACATGGGTTCATATATGTAACATTGGTAGAAGAAGATGCTGATGTTCTCAAAGAAACTAGAAGTGTTGTCCCTAACAGTGGACATTGTGAGCCAACTCCTAGTAGAAGCAAAGTCATTGTCAATGGGTGAATACCTCCATTCCGAACTAGGAGTAACTTTTGAAATTAGTTTTGACATTGAAATCAAAGCATGGATGTGTTGCTCCCCATGCCAGATGGCCACCGCATAGCCTAAGATAGAAGCACTTGCCATTTCAGAGGTAGAAGCAGAAGAAAAAGATGCAATAGAGTGCTTATTCTTCTCATATAGAGCCCTTCAGATGAAGAAGCAGAGATAGAAGGGGGAGATGATGAAAGTGAAGATCAAGATTCAGATAGTGAAGAGGAAGGGCCTGTAGGATCAAAAGTGAATATAAATGATGACGATGAGATCCTAGAGACCTCAAAACTTGAAGAGCCTCTCCTATTGGATAGCATGATGATGGTCCCTTTTGGACTGTCCAATGGTCCTTAGAGTGTGTAGAAGATGTACAAGAAGTGGATTAAGCAAAACAAGTTTTTTTTCATAGTGGATCTTATTGCCTTGAGCTACCTCTCTCAAGAGAAGATGATGATGATACCCCCTATCAATAGTCACCAAATCCACCAAAGCAAAGAAACACAAAAGGTTCATGTTAGGTGAAATGCTTAGAATCATCCTTAGAGGATGAATCCTCAAATCAAGGAGTATCCCTCAAACTAGATTAGAAACAACCTCATTCATTTTCATCATTAAAAAAAAATCAGAAAAGTTGCAGCCAAGGAAAGAAGATGCTAGTCTCAGCGGATTGTCAGAAGAGGAGGCCACTCCCTTGAAGAAGTCTGGCCTTTATTTAGAAGTTGCACGAGGCACATTCATTAGAGAAGTGGAAGGTTAAAAACAACCTACTTTTGTGGATGCAAATGGTACTCAACATCATCTGAAGGTGGGTAGCAATCTTTTTGATGAAGAATTAGGCCCTTTGTGACCTACTTAAGGAGAATATGGAGTGTTTGCTTGGTCTTACAAATACTTGAAGGGGATTGATCCCATAGTGTGCCAACATCACATTGATCTTGAGCCTGACACTAAGCGTGCAGCAACATTAAATGCGCATGAATCCTAACTATTTAGCCCCAGTCAAGATAGAGTTGCTAAAGCTCTGGGAAGTTGAGTTTATCTATCCAATAGCCAACAATGAATGGGTTTTGCCCATCGTGGATATACCTAGGAAGAATGAAAAGCTAAAAATTTGTGTGAACTTTTGAAAGCTCAATTGCAAAAGATGAAGAAAGATCATTTCACTATCCCTTTTAGAGACTAACTCTTAGACATAGTGGAAGGGCATGAGTTGTAATCTCTACTAGATGGATTCAATGGTGGATATAATCAGGTAGTACTGATTGCCAAGGAGGACGAGTTAAAAATACCCTTCACAATAGAATAGGGGACCTATGCCTACAAACAGAGTGATGCCATTTGGGCTCTGCAACTATCTTTCAATGAGTGATGATGGCCACATTCCAGAACCACTTGCATGATTTTATGGAGGTATATTTAGATGAGTCTTATGTCTTCAATTTGCTCTGCAAGCATTGGGGACACCTGAAGTAGTGTTTTGAGTGTTGGCAGGAGTATGGGATCTTTCTAAATCCTGACAAATGCATCTTTGGAGTCTCTTTAGGAGTTTTGTTAGGCCACATTGTGTTTGCACAAGGGATAGCCATTGACCTTTCCAAGATTGAGAAGATTATCACCTTGACTTCATTAACTAACCTCAAACAATTAAGGGAATTTCTTGGCCATGTGGACTATTATATGAGGTTCATAGCACATTTTGCAAAAAAGGCATCTCCCCTGCATATGCTTCTAAGGAAAGATATTGAGTTTAATTGGATAGATGATTGTGAAAAATCCTCTAATACCCTGAAGCAGTACTTGATTGAAGCACCCATCCTACAATCTCCTTACTAGATGAAGGAGTTCCATGTACACACTGATGCATTTGTCAAAGGGCTAGGCTCTTTGAAGTTGGATCAATTGATCTATTATGCAAGCCAAAAGGTCACTAATAGAGAGTAGAATTATATGCTAACATAGCTTGAGTGGCTTGCAATTTTATTTGCTTTGGAGAAGTTTTGACACTACTTGATGTCAACCCATTTTAAATTTTATGTAGATCATGAGGCTCTATCCTTCTTGATGAACAAGATAGATATGAAAGACAAAATGATGAGATGACTACTCCTATTTCAGTAGTTTTTGAATTTGAAGTGGTTACCAAACTCAATTGCTTCCATGTCTTAGCCGATCATTTGTCTTGGATTCCTTAGAGTAAAGAAGGGAAGCAAGATAATCTAGACCTCCCTGATGCTTCCTTATTCTTAGTTAAGACCATTACCCCTTGGTATGCAAACATTGGTAACCTCCTGGTGACTTAATAGTATCCTCGTAGAATCTCTAGTAGAGAGAAGAAGAATCTTCTGTTAGAATGAGCCCCCTACACCTTGCTAGGTAGTGCATTAAATAAGAAGGTAAGTATGAAGTACTAGGGAGATGTATCACAAGAGATGAGATTAGTATCATCCTCAAAGCTTGCCATGATGAGCCATTTGGAGGATACTTCATAGGAGAAGACATGACCTAGAAGGCTCTACTTGCAAGATACTGGTGGCCGACCCTCCAAAACAATGCCTATGATTACTGTAAGCAATGTGATGCATATCAATGAATGGCCCACCAAGACTAGTGTCATGGTGCTATAGCCAATTCTTTCCTTGAAGTCATTTGAGAAATGGGGCATTGACTTCATGGGACCAATCCAACCAAATGAAAGTAGAACAAATACATTCTAGTATATATTCATTATGTGATAAAGTGGTGTAAAGGCAAATATCTCAAGCGAGATGATGGCAATAGCATGGCCTTATTTCTATATCAGAACATCATCACCGATTTTGGTAGTCTCCTAAAGTTGGTAATTGATCATGGCAGTCACTTTCTAAACAAGATCATGAATGTGCTGATAGAGATCTACAAGTTCCGCCATTGCAAGTCCACTCCCTACGAGCTCCATACTAACCTAGAAACAATGACCAAGTCGAAGTCATTAATTGCATCCTCTATTTGATTCTGACAAGGACAATTGCAACACATTGCCTTGATCAGGACGATTGACTTATAGAGTCTCTCTAGGCATATAAAACCTCTTATAAAGTTGCTATAGGATAGATCCCCTTCTAGTTGGTATAGGGTACATAAGCTATTTTTCCTATGGAGCTAGAACTACCCTATCTGTGAGTGGCTATATCGAAGAGCAGTTAGAAGAAAACAAGTCTCTATAGCACCATCTTCTACACTTGAAATGCTTGGACAAAATACAATTGATGGCCCTATAATGTATGGAAGCCATACAAGCTCAATGCAAGGCCTACCATGATAGCTTCATTAAGCACAAAGAATTCAAGGTGGGCGACCTCGTCCTCGCATATGATTCATGATTTGGCAAGTTTCTAGGAAAGCTTCAATAGCACTGGATGGGCCCCTATAAAGTGCTAGCATTCCACCCTAATAACTCTATTCAAATCCAAGCCATGGATGCCTTTGATGATCCCTTCTTGATCAATGACTATTGCCTGAAATAGTACTTTCCTCCTTAGGGAACTTGATAATCATTAACAATGCTACCTTCTTGGCTCCTTCTTGGGTGTTGTTGCATGGTTTGTGCTATATATATGCATATTGTGCTAAGCTATGGTGCTTCTTGCAATTGACTAGGACACCTCGCACCACAAGGATTATCTACTTCGACCACCTGCTAAATGGACCAAGTGTTTCTAACCCTACTCTTGTGTATATATATGTATGTTATGTCTTAAGTGTGGGGATGTTAAGATCCAACCATCTGTCTTTGTATAGGCCTTGTAGGTCATCGTCACCTGATTCAAGAAAGTCATATGTGTGGGACATGTGCATGCATGCTCGGGGGGGGGGGGGGGGGGGGGGCGAGGGGGGGTCACTCATGAATATATGTGTATATAACGTGAGTTCAACATAAGGGGTTTTTAAAACACCATTTTTATACATTTTTTACATACACAAGGGTATCATATAAAGGGGTTACATATAGATTGAATAGAAAAGGGTTGTGTTTTATTCAAAAAAAAAATCACAGAGTAGGATATTTATAAATAGGCCATGAATGCAGGTTATATAGAGAAAATATATATATAGTGAACCCTCCCAAGCATGCACATTTGTCTTGTATAAACCATGTGAATGTCCTTTATACTTGATCAATTAAAAATGTTTCTTTTCTAAGACATTATTAAATTTTGTGTGTTTGTAGGTATTTTTCTTACATATTTTTGCTATTTTTTCATTTGAACATAATTTATTCTCGTCGAAACTATGTTTTGACAAGATACTCCTCTATCGCTTGCCAAACCATACATTTTTATTTTTTCTTGCATCCTGTTTTGACACATGGATTTCTTGATTGTTAATTTTTAATTGTGTTTTCGAATACGCTTTTCTTGTTCTGCCCATATGAACATTCTCTATTGCCACCAACATCGTGTCTTGACTTGACAACCATGTTGATCATTTTGACCCCAACATTTTTCCTTTTCATTGCATTCTATTTCGACTCATGGATCTTCTCAAAGTAAATTTCGATCCATCTTGCGTATGTGTTTTTGACATTTTTTCATATGAACCCACTCTTTTCATGTTCAAACTATGTTATGATTGGATGGCCATGTGCAGCTTGTCAATGTGGATACTTTTTCCTTTTGTCACACTTTGTTCCTGTAGATGGATCTCCTGGTATTAATTTTCAAGCGCTTGTGCGTGTGTCTTTTTCATCATTTTTCATGTAAATGTACATTTATGGCATCGAAAGTGCGGTTTGAATTGTTCAATCCATTCATTGTCACCTTGCCTACTTTTTTTTCTCATTTTAATCCGAAGTTTGGTTTGTCCACAATTTATTTTTCTACGATTGTGTGCGTGTCGACTTTTCACTTTCCCACGTGAACGTCCATTTTTTTCACCTCGTATCACATATCCTCGTATCCAATGTGTCGTTTTTATTTTTCCTGATACTCCCATGTGGCATCTCGATTCACATTATCACTACAATTTTTTTTATCCTACCCCACAATCATGCGCGGGATAGGGGATCCTTTTTTTAAAGACACAAACACATCACAAAAAATAAAACTTGATTAATTTTTTTAAAAAGAAAGCAACCCAAAACCAAAAAAAAAACCACTTCTCCTTGCCATAACCACCTTCTTTCTCCATCTCCTTTCTCTCTATCTTCTTTCTTCTCTCTCCTCCCTTCCCCTTCCCTCTCTCTTTGTCTTTCCCAACCTTCTTCTTCCTCTTTCCCTCTCCCACCTTGTTCTCTCCTTCTTCTCCTCCTTATTTTTCTATGCCTTCTTCTTCTCCTTCTTCACCTCCTCCATACTTATTCTCCTCCCTCTCCCTCCCTGTCTTCCTCTCCTCCCTGTTAAAGGGATGAATTGACTTGTTTTTTGGACTAAATTTTGTTGTTTTTGAGAACTAAATGATTGATTTTGTGATGGAATGATTGGTTTTTGTTGATTTTGGAAGTGTTTTGGAGTGTTTTGAATTAGGTTGGGTAGGTTTAAGAAGCTCATGATGGTTTTTAGTTGAGTTATGATGTTTTGATAGGTTCTATGAATTGTCTGTTTGGTTATGTTAGGGTCTATTTTATCTCTATTTTGAGTTGTTTTCTTTATATTTAAGATATTATTATTGTAGGCGAATGGTTTGAAGGATGATTGAGAGTGTGTTAGAAGGTTTTTGATAGATTGATTTGGTTTTGGTTTGAGGCATATGGTTTTTAAATGTTCTGTTGAGCTTCTATATGTGGTCTGTAAGCCTCTGTTTGCTTTTGTATGTATTCTAAGTGATGGCTATTGAGCTTAGGGATGTTTTGCAATCTTAGAAGAGGAAGAATACAAGCCCAAAATAGCTCAAAGAAGCAGAAGTAGCTAGTGATGCCCTGAAGTGAAGACTGAAGTGATAGTGACACTGATGAGGTCTCAAGGGTCACTGTAGTCTCTCTGGTGACTCTTCATATCAAGCATACCCCTTGAGAGGGTATCCATGACCAAGAGAGGATTATTTAGTATTATTTTTTGTTATTCCAATGTATTATTATGAGAGAGCATATGTGAGAGAGATAGTCTATAAGAAATAGCCAATTTTCTATGAAAAACAATGTATCTACATGAGAGAAAGACTATGAAGATGATGAAATATGAATACTATGTGATGAATTCCATTCAAAGTTGATTATTTCGTTGTGTTTTTTGGGGTTCTTGGATGGTTTCTATGAAGAATATATTGAAGATTTATTGTGATAAATCTATGTGGGAGATTCACTGTATGATGCTGCATAAAGATTTGTGGTTCTTGGTGTTGTTTTTCTTCTTGTGGTTGATTAAAGTATGAAGAATATGCTTTTTAGTGTGACAAGATAGATTTTCTTGTAATAGTTTCCCCGTTCTCTTGGTATTCATCTTGGGGCTCCATGTTTTTGGTGTGCAGCTGGGAAAAACTGCCATTAACAAGCACTTACGGAGACTGAAAATGGAAAAAAAGGTATTGTTGAAGAGGAAGAAAAGCAATAGAAGATTATAGATTTCTTACTACTATTGAAGAATTGGAGGTCTTCATTGCCAAAGACACTTTTTACAAGAAGTGAATTCCTCAATAGCAAAAACTTGTCACTATCTTAATGTGAGCTATATGTGACAGACTAATCCCCCTAGTCTTCTGAAGCTACAGAAAATTGTATCACTATAGCCAATTGTTTTGCACAAAACTGAAGAGAAAAACATACAGAATAAGTATTAATGGAACATTTGGCCTTCATTGAAGAATTTCTAGACATCATCAAGTGGGAGATTGTGAAGAACCTTCAAGAGTCGTGATCAGTAGTAGAGGTTTACAAGAATAAGAAGGAAAAGGGTTGGGGCTTATTCATTGATGCCCAACAACAAGACACACGGGATGCTTGATGCATTGACAACCTTCTGTTTGTCCAATTGGCAATCGACAGGAAGCTAGTAGACAGTGTTCTTCACTACCTATGCTATTGAAAACCTTTGAAGTTGGTACTATTAAGACAATGTCACTATTGCTATTCTAAGAAGAATGAATTTTAATACCTTTAGAACCAAATATCTTCCGGAATGAAAGCCAAATTCAGAGATGTTGAAAATAAGGAAGTAGAAGAAATGTTGGCAAGAGAGTCCTCCAGAGACTAAAGCCCTTCTGATTCTCTTTTGCTGAGTACATACAAACTAGGTGGAGCCAAACTCCCTTATGAATGATGCAATCAAGAGGCAAGCACTAGAATACATCTAGAGGTACTAACATGAGAAGAGAAAATGAAAAAATCAAAGCCAAGAACAAGCTAGCAGAGTAGAAGCTTTCGTTGACGCCCTTGCAGTACTCTTTACGAAAGTTCCAATGGCAACCCAAGGTCCCCTTCCAAGTTAGATCCGTCCTAGAAATGTTGATGATAAGCTAGCAAATGTAGTCCCGTTCCCAATCTTTAAGGGAGAGTACAATGAAGACCCTGATCTTCATGTAGCCAAGTTCATGATAGCATGTGTATCCAACAATATTAGAATTCTAGAGCATGAGTTGGTAATATTCCCCACCACTTTTAAAGGTGTGGTATGAGAGACAAGCATCAAGAACTTTCGGCATATGGGATGATCTAAAGGTAGCCTTGCTTACCAAATTCAAGCATGAAGGTTTTGAAGAGTGGATACGAGAGAAGTTCATGAACTTAGGTGGAAGCATATGTCTGTAGAATGGAATCCATATTGAAGAGATGGACCAACCATAGCTTGGATGAAGGCATCCAAAATGGAGTTTTTCTTATAGGCTTGCAACCATAATTTTGCAAGTTTGTGGAGCTAAGAAGATCAGTCAACTTACAAGATATAATGGAAGGTGCAAGATTGTATGATGAAGTTGAAGCAAGACTGTTGATGACTTCAAGAAGAGGATTCTTACCTCCTCCCATGCTAGCAATGGTATACCCACAAAATGCAGTCCTAGGGACTATTCCTTATCCCTACCCTTAGATGCAAAAAGTTTCTTAGTATAGTATACCCAATCCATAATGGCTACAGATAGTAGTGTCTTAAATGATGGCTTTTAACTACATAATGGCCACAGACAGTAGTGTCTGAAATAATGGTTCAACCAAATAATGGCCACAGACAGTAGTGTTTGAAATGATGGTTCAACCACAATAGTGGCCTCAAATCATTCCCCAAATGGCAACTCAACAACAATTGTGAAACCCTACCAACAACTGGAACCAACAACCAATAGTCTCAACAAGAGCTCTGAGAATCAGAATCAAAATAGAGGATCCTTTGGACTAACCCAAACAACCACATATTCAAGAACTTGAAAATTTTCATAAATTTTGGAAATTTCTAATGTGATTAATATTTGGACACATGGTCAAATATTATCCCCTTACTTGAAGGTGAAGTTTTCTTTGGATACTATATAAGCAATCCCCCCAAGTCCCACTCTCGAATATGGGTCTAAGATTTAGCCACTTGGTTAAATCTTTACTTCTTATTTGAAAGTGGAACTTGGGAGATTCCCAAATTATCTAATATGGTATTAACCAATCTATGTGATGATTACAGGCTTCCCAAAATCCTACTGCGATTACTCCAAGAGGAGAAATTTTGAAGGACTATTTGTCCAATTCAGTTATAAGTATCAAGAAAGAGCTGATTGATGTGATTACAAAATAGCTGCAAACAATAAAGGTGAATACCACTAGCATGTCTAATACTATAGGAGGTAGAAGAGTTGTGATGGCATTGAATGTCAAGATTGTGGGAGAGAAGGAAGGAGTCTCACTTGTAGCTTTCTTGCTTGCACAATGGGGGAATATACACAAAGGTGGAGGCTGAAAACAATTTTTCTCTTCTTAGTTGTGTAAGCCAAAAAGAACACACATACAAAGAAATAGAAGAACCCTATATATGGGTCTCAAACCAAACTCAAATAACTAAGGTGACATACTAATTGAGCCACGAACTAGAGTAGATAAGGATAGCTGTCATCTAGCTATTATTCATGGGCGGTGTACCAACCGCATCTGCAGCTAATAAGTCGGTGACATAAATGCACAACGGTCACCCTGGCGTATTGATGCCAGGAGGCATATTCCACGGTGGATTCCGTGAGGTTTTACGGTGGATTCCGTAAACTTAGATGACCGGGGCTCATACGCAAAGAGGATTCTTTGTGCGAGAAGTTGATGGGGACGCCTGTCCTTTTCATAAACGTTTATTAATTTAATATGCATTTTGCGGAATCACCCGCTATGGAATCACCCATGTACCTGGTGCGCAGATCGGACGCAGGTAGCTCACGTAGTGAATTCCCAAAGGTCCCCAAGAACAAAGTACTCTACTTTTTAGCACAAAAACCAATGTAAAAGCAAGCACGACATGAGACAAGAGACAAATTGGGTTCAATCTCCCCCATGCCTTGTGTGAGCGCTTCACAAAGCATGTATTTAATGTATATTTCCAATCTTCATGCTCAATAATAGCCCAATTACAAAAATATGACAAGCTTTTAGCTTTTGAGTTTGCTTTCTACCAAAAATAAGAAAATAAAGCTAATGGACGGTGCCCATAGAGTTTGGCACGCCCAATCTCAATGTCCAAATAGAAATAACATATCCAGGCGCATAAGCGCATACAAAATAATAATAAATAATCGATGTCTCTATAGACATAACAAAATATAGGCGTGGCGCCTATCAAAATATAATCCAAGAGTCGAAAACCCGCTAGACTCCAATGCTTTCCTCCGCCACTGCTGCTATCTCTACACATCAACTGAAGCATTCACAATCGTTAGTAAAATAACACAATTAAACCGACAAAAGTGAATACCTAGCAGTCTTCAGCTACATAAATAAATCAACTGGTTAGAAATAAATCCTAACCTTAATTTATTACGAGTGCGCACTCTAAACTCATAAACTTTTATTAATTTAATATGCATTTTGCGGAATCACCCGCTATGGAATCACCCATGTACACACTAAATTAATGAAATGCCCGAAAAGGACAGGCGTCCCCATCAACTTCTCGCACAAAGAATCCTCTTTGCGTATGAGCCCCGGTCATCTAAGTTTACGGAATCCACCGTAAAACCTCACGGAATCCACCGTGGAATATGCCTCCTGGCATCATACCCCCGGGGTGGGATAGCAATTGACCTCAATTGCTATTAGCTCAATGTGGAGCTAACAGAGTGGGGAAAGCATTTAGGTCTCTAGCGTGCATCCATTGTGCTTCCTCTACAGGATGGTTCTTAAATTTTACTAGATATCTAGAATACTTTCGGCCAGTTCTAGTGGTCATGTAGTCAGTGTCTATAATGGCTTCTGGTTCAAGTATTTCAGTTTCTTCTTCTAGTAAAGGTGGGTTTTCATAGACAGGGTGGATAGGTAATTGGCCTTTAAATGGTCTCAATAAACTAATATGAAATGTATTATGAATTTTCCAATGAGATGGCAGTTCTAACTTGAATGCATTGTCATTAATCTTATGAATGATTCTAAATGGTCCGTAGAATCTAGGGGCTAATTTAACAACTGGATGCCTATCTACACTTTGCAGTCTACGCTTTTCTATTCTAAGCCAAACATAATCATCAACTTTGAAATTCATGGCTTGTCTTTTCTTGTTGGCTTGTTTGGTATATGATTGTTGGGCTTTAGCAATCATATCCTTTACTTCATCAAAAATAGTGTTATGCATAACAGCAATATCATCGGCACTTTGTATTCTATTAGACAAAGATGCTATAGGTGTAGATAATCTATATCCATAAATAACTTCAAAAGGTGCTTTCTTTGTAGATGTGTGCGGTGTATTATTATATGCAAACTGTAATAGATGTAAATGAGTATCCCATGTCTGAGGTTTAGAGATAGTGTATGCACGTAAAAGATCTAGAATAGTGCTATTTGTGGCTTCTGTTTGTCCATTTGTTTCTGGATGAAATGCAGATGAGAAATCAATCTTTGTGCCTAGATTTGCAAACAGTGTAATCCAAAAATTATTACAAAATCTAGAATCTCTATCTGAAATAATCACTTTCGGCAATCCATGGTTAGTAAAAATAGTTTTCAAAAATAACTGTGCTGCTTGTGATGCTGTTAAAGTTTTCTTACATGCAATGAAATATGCTTGCTTACTAAATCTATCTACAATTGTCCAAATCATGTCATGGTTAGATTTAGTATTTGGTAAGCCAGTAATGAAATCCATAGATATATGTTCCCAAGGTTTAGATGGAATAGATAAAGGCATTAATAATCCATACTGTTTACCATGATGTCTTTTTATTCTTTGACAAATCAAACATTCTGAAACAAAATTAGACACATCTGCATCCATATGCGGCCAATAAAAATCTTCAGTTAACATGCGTAATGTAGAAATGATACCTCTATGACCTTGATATGGGGGACAATGAATTTCATTCAAAACAAAAGATCGGAATGGAATAGTAACACACAGTCTCTTTTCAAAGAACATGAATCCATCATTATATGACAATGAATCAACAGGAATGAAATTATTTTGAACTAATTTTTGCCAATCAGAATGAAAAGTAATATCCTGGTGGTATGTGTCTTTCATAGCAATCAAAGAATCAAAAGATATGATAGAAATGTTATGAATTGCAGGTCTTCTACTTAATGCATCAGCAACTACATTTTCTTTTCCAGGTTGGTATTGAATGATAGGATGGAAACTTTGAATGAATGAAGCCCATTTGATATGACGGTCAGAAATTTGGGGTTGGCTAAGTAGATGTCTAATGCTTTGCTGGTCGGTCTTTATCATGAATTCTGAACCCATTAAATAATGCTTCCATTGTTTCAATGCTTGTACAACTGCTAAGAGTTCCTTATCATAAGTGGAATATTTGAGCTCAGAGGGTTTCAGCTTAGAACTAGAATATGCTATTGGATGGTTGTCTTGCATTAACACGGCTCCTATTCCTGATCCGCTAGCATCGGTCACAACTAGAAAGAATGGTCTGTTAAAGTCAGGCAATTGTAGAACAGGGGCATTGGTCAATGCACGTTTGAGTAAGTCAAAGGATTTCTGCTGGTTTTCAGTCCATTGATAAACAATGCCTTTCTTAAGAAGTTTGGTCAATGGTAAAGCAAGTAATGAGAAATTACGTACAAACTTCCTATAGAAACTAGCAAGACCAAGGAATGAGCGTAATTCATGTACATTTTTAGGAATAGGCCAATGCAATATTGCGTCAATTTTCTTAGGATCAACTTTTATTCCTTCTTTTGATACAATATGACCTAGATATTCTATTTCTGTCTTAAAGAATTCACTCTTGTCGGGATTTGCAAACAATTGATTTTCTTTCAGTAATTGAAAAACTAATGATAAATGCTCATAATGCTCTTTTTCACTTTGACTGAATACTAAAATATCATCAAAGAAAACAATCACACAATATTGATATTTTAGAAAAATACATTTCATCATTCTACTGAAAGTAGCAGGTGCATTAGTTAATCCGAATGGCATAACTAAGAATTCGTAATGGCCAAACTGTGTCCTGAATGCAGTCTTAAATATGTCGGATCTATCTAACCTCACCTGATGATATCCAGATTTAAGGTCAATTTTACTAAATATAGAAGATCCTTGCAGTTTGTCCATAAGGTCATCAACTCTAGGTATAGGATACCTATTCTTTACAGTGATCTTGTTTAATGCGCGGTAGTCAATACACATCCGGTAAGTATTATTCTTTTTCTTGACTAAGAGCACAGGTGCACCGAATGGAGAACTGCTAGGTCGAATTAAACCTCTATTGAGTAATTCTTCTACTTGACTCTGGATTTCTTTTTGCTCTATTTGATTGTGCCTATATGGGGCTTTGCAAGGTGGTTGTGTGCCAGGTATTAGGTCAATCTTATGGTCTTCTGGACGTGATGGAGGTAAACCTGGTGGTAGGTCTTCTGCAAAACAGTCCTTAAAATATGCAAGAAATTCCTTATGCCTAGAGTGCATATGATTTTCCTTTGCGTGCAATTCATTCACCCAAATGAGATATGATTTAGTGTTCTTGCGTAGTGCACGTTTTGCTTGAGTATGCGAAAGCAGTGGAAACATATGAGATGCATGCATACCAAATAATGTAATAGATTTTCCTTGAAAATTAATATTCATTGTGTGTGTGGAATAATCTATATTGGGATTATGTTGGTGTCTCCATGGCATTCCTAGAATAATGTCGCTAGACTGTAATGGAACAACTAAGAAATTTCTTCTTTCAATATATGGACCAATTTGAATTTCTAAATCTTGTACTTCTTGTGTGCCATTGTACCTAGTGCCTAAAAATGCAGCTTTTATGCGATAGTGCGTAGGTACAGTATGCAATTTCAATTCCTTTACCAATTTTGCTGAAATAAAGTCATGGGTACTACCGTCATCATGCAATATAATTCTTTCTTTTCCATGCACCATACATTTCATAGTCAACAATGAATGTGAGGTAGGCATACCTGGTAAAGTGTCGGAAGTAGTAGTAGGATCATCTTCATCTTCAGTGAAATCCGGCATATCCTCATGCTCGTCTTCGTCCATAGCTCCAAGGTAGTTGATATGTGCTGATGGCTTCTTTGAATGACAATTTGCTGCGAGATGGCCTGGTTGGTGACACTTGTAGCATACGATGGGCTTGGCTTTGGTCACATTATTTGCAATGGCTGGGAGTCTGGGTATATTTGGATTTGCTTGTGGAATAGGTTTAGAATTTGGATTGACAGTGGATGGTAATGCAGGTGGTTTAGGCCAATTCTTGCGGAAAGATGGTGATGAAAAACGACCTGGATTAAACCTTCTGAAATTTGAATTGAATTGTTTAGATCCATAATTACCGTTTGCTTGGAATGGCTGTGGTCGTCGTTCTTTTCCACGTAACTTATCTTCAGTGTCGTGAGCTAAGGAGATGGCGTCTTCAAGGGTAGCAGGCTTGAACATGTTCACCTCAGCGTAGTAATGTCCAAGAAGTCCAGACATATACTTCCGCTTATGTGTCGTCTCTGGTACGTCTTCAAGCATGCGTAGCTGTAGGAGTGCATTCCAAAAACGCTCTGTATACTGTGGAATAGGCTCACGGTCGCGCTGTTGGAGTAAATCCCATTGCTTGATAGCCTTCTCATGAAATTGCGGTGGTAGGAAATTTTGCATGAACTTCTTCTTGAAATCTTCCCATGTAGCAGGACATTCTATACTCTTGCGGACTACAGTCCACCAAAGTGATGCTCTGTCTATCAGATGATTAGTAACACACTTGATTTTATCTTTCTCAGGATAAGTTTCCTCATGGAAATAGTCATCAAACTGGCTAATGAATGATAAAACAGTCTTTCCTTCTCTTATGCCATTGAAAGTGCGAAACTTGAAACTTCGTTTACTTATCTTGGATTCCTTGCGAATGGTTTGTGCTTCGAGAATGGCGTCGATGGTACGGCGAATCAAATCTTCAGCTTGAGGTTCTTCTTTATCAGTGGACGCTCCTTGTAGCTTTGTCAATTGCGCTTGCAAGGCTTGCCTAGCTCTTCGCTCTTCGTCCAATTGCAACATGATAAGATCCAGCTTTTGTTCCATGGTAGGCTCGGGTAGATCGTCTTCAGCCATAGGATCATCCATATGTGGGGTAGTCATCCTGTAAAACTCAACAAACCTTTCTCACTCAAAATCAGTTAGCGGAATGAGCGTAGCTCAAATTTGGGGTTACAAGGCTATGTATTTTTGGGTATTTTCTTCTTCAATTTTCAGAAATTCTGAAGTATTTCTGTCTCCGTTTGCTGAAAGTACTTCAACGAACTTGCAGATAGGTAAAACAGCTTGCTGCGAACAACTTTCCAGTTCTGAGTTTTTGCAAACGAACAAGTCTTCTATGAGTTTCAAGCGTTAGTCAGTTCTGATTTAGTCTGACTTGCATAGTTGCAGACTTAACAGACTTGCAGAGTTGTTGACTTGCTGGACTTAGGCCGACTTGCAGAACTTGCAGGACTTGATTCCAAGTGACTTACTGAACTTGACTTCTGGAGCGCAAGACGCGGAGTTTTTTGACTTCTCTGCCCTGTGGAACTTGCAGAGTATAATGTGTCTTAAGCTTAATTAGTTAAGCTTAAGCTTAATAAGCTTAAGAAAGAGGAAGTATGGCAGCACGTCGTGAATTCGTGGAGGGGGGGGGCCGTTTTTTCCGCGCGTGATTTTCGGGGGCCTTCTCTTGCCAGTCGATTTGGAGATTTGAAGCTTATAAAGCTTCTTAAGCTTTGTCTTAAGCTTTTTGTTTAATGAAATAATGAGAAAAATAGTCAAGCTTATCTGTAACTCCACGACTTCATGAAGGAAGTGTTTGAGTGGTCCTCCGCCGACAGAGATTGGTCCTTCGCGATCTGACAGTGGAAATAGGGGTTCTTGATCGCCAGAAGTCTGCCTGTATCGACGGTTCGCGATGAGATTGACTGTAGAGGCCGTTTGTTCCTGAAGCTCCGCCTTCGCCCGAGATTGGTAGCGATTGGAAGCCCTTGATCTCTGCTCCGCTCTGATACCACTGGTGCGCAGATCGGACGCAGGTAGCTCACGTAGTGAATTCCCAAAGGTCCCCAAGAACAAAGTACTCTACTTTTTAGCACAAAAACCAATGTAAAAGCAAGCACGACATGAGACAAGAGACAAATTGGGTTCAATCTCCCCCATGCCTTGTGTGAGCGCTTCACAAAGCATGTATTTAATGTATATTTCCAATCTTCATGCTCAATAATAGCCCAATTACAAAAATATGACAAGCTTTTAGCTTTTGAGTTTGCTTTCTACAAAAAATAAGAAAATAAAGCTAATGGACGGTGCCCATAGAGTTTGGCACGCCCAATCTCAATGTCCAAATAGAAATAACATATCCAGGCGCATAAGCGCATACAAAATAATAATAAATAATCGATGTCTCTATAGACATAACAAAATATAGGCGTGGCGCCTATCAAAATATAATCCAAGAGTCGAAAACCCGCTAGACTCCAATGCTTTCCTCCGCCACTGCTGCTATCTCTACACATCAACTGAAGCATTCACAATCGTTAGTAAAATAACACAATTAAACCGACAAAAGTGAATACCTAGCAGTCTTCAGCTACATAAATAAATCAACTGGTTAGAAATAAATCCTAACCTTAATTTATTACGAGTGCGCACTCTAAACTCATAAACGTTTATTAATTTAATATGCATTTTGCGGAATCACCCGCTATGGAATCACCCATGTACACACTAAATTAATGAAACGCCCGAAAAGGACAGGCGTCCCCATCAACTTCTCGCACAAAGAATCCTCTTTGCGTATGAGCCCCGGTCATCTAAGTTTACGGAATCCACCGTAAAACCTCACGGAATCCACCGTGGAATATGCCTCCTCGCATCACGTATCACGAGTGGAGCTCGATATCTCAACACTCCCCCTCCAGCTCAATCCCAATTCCTGCACACCAAGCAGGTCTCTGAACTTGCGCAGCTTCTCTGCGTCCAATGCCTTCGTGAATATGTCAGCTACCTGATCCTCTGTGCTGACATAAACTAGATCAATAAGACCTAGTAAAACCCTCTCCCGCACATAGTGATAATGCACCTCAATGTGCTTTGTTCTAGCATGATAGACTGGGTTATTTGCCAAGTGTATACTACTCATGTTGTCACAATAAATGACAACTGGCCCATCTGTAGGCTGATGCATATCATAAAGTAGCTTATGCAACCAAGCTACCTCACATGTAGCCATTGCTGCGCCCTTGTACTCAGCTTCTGTGCTCGACAAGGCAACTGTAGGCTGTTTCTTGCTGCTCCAAGTGACTGCAGCACTCCCAAAAGAGAACACATATCCACTGGTAGATTGTCTATTAGAAATACTACCAGCCCAATCAGCATCAGTGTATCCATGCAACTGTATCTGAACCCTAGTCTCATAAAATAGTCCATACTACAATGTGGACTTCACATATCTGAGTATGCATCTAGTCGCATCCAAATGTGGTTTCCTTGGAGCCTGCATAAACTGACTTACCAATCCAGCAACATAGCTCAAATCTGGCCTGGTAATAGTCATATAAATCAAACTTCCTACTATGCGTCTGTACATAGTAGGGTCTTCGAGAACCTCACCTACATCTGCGCTCAACTTCACATTCTGCTCCAAAGGAACTGAAATAGGCTTACAGCATGTCATCCCATATTTAGATAGCATGTCCAATCCATACTGCCTCTGCAAGAGCCATATCCCACTTGGTGATCTAATCACCTCAATGCCCAAGAAATAATGCAGCTCTCCTAAATCCTTCATCTCAAACTTCTGCTTCAATAGCATTTTCACATGAAGGATATCTTCATCACTATCACCTGTCATAATCAAATCATCAACATAAATGACAAGTAGCATAATACCTTTCTCTATTTTTCTCACATAAAGTGAGAAATCTGCCTTGGAAATCTGAAAGCCAATAGTGACAAGATACTGTCCTATCTTGTCAGACCATGCTCTAGGTGCTTACTTCAAGCCATACAATGCTTTCTTCAATCATAGAGTCTGAAATGCTAATAGACAGCCAGTACATAACTTTTCTGGCTCTCTCATGCTATGATTTATATGCCTGCATTTGCTATTGATTGGGAACATCAGGAAGAACTGGTTCTTCTTCATTCCCTGCAACGAATTCCCAATATCCTTTTCCCATAAGGAAATTCGTCATTCTAAACTTCCATGCTTGGAAGTTGTTCTTATCAAGCTTTTCAGTGATAATCTGTGAAAGAGAATCAGACGCCATTGCAGAACACTGCAAAAAATTCTGTCACTGCAAAGAACACAGTTTCAGCCTCACAAGGGCAAATCTGCAAAACTGGCGAAAGTGGTATTTGACCACGCAGTCACTTCCTAGTGACGATTTTGCATCAACAGGCAACAAGGATAATTCTGTAACTCCCAATGTCTCTGCGCACAAGCATACGATGCAATTTCTACAGTAACTTTTCACCGACCTGTAGAACAGTGGTTGCACAGCATAAAACAGGGCCTTTTGTTGAGTGCATGCAGAAAGCTTCCACCTCCGAAACAAGCCCCGAAATGGTCTCAAATAAAAAAAAACAGAGCAACCAAGGGCTAAAGCCCTATCCCGCAGCATATACTGCCCTCCTGCTACACCGCGAAGGGCGTCTCAATCTGAGACAATACACTCTTGCACTTTCCAGCTGTGCTACCTGCAGAGACTTGCTCCCAAAACAGAAAAATGAAAGTAATACTGGTCCTCTTACCAGAACACCGCGAACTTGGCTTGCTTTCTTGAGCTCCTTACCATGAACAAGGCTCTGATGCCATGTCAAAATTGTGGGAGAGAAGGAAGGAGTCTCACTTGTAGCTTTCTTGCTTGCACAATGGGGGAATACACACAAAGGTGGAGGCTGAAAACAGTTTTTCTCTTCTTAGTTGTGTAAGCCAAAAAGAACACACATACAAAGAAATAGAAGAACCCTATATATGGGTCTCAAACCAAACTCAAATAACTAAGGTGACATACTAACTGAGCCACGAACTAGAGTAGATAAGGATAGCTGTCATCTAGCTATTATTCATGGGTGGTGTACCAACCGCATCTGCAGCTAACAAGTCGGTGACATAAATGCACAACGGTCACCCTGGCGTATCACGAGTGGAGCTCGATATCTCAACATTGAATACATGGTGCTAAAAGTACCATCAGGTGGGACATTTAGCCACTAAATGTACCCAAAAACCAACTATCCCTTGAGCCTCCTATTCATATTGTTTAAGAAATAACCACACAAAGAATATTTTCTCTTTTGAAGGAGATGCATGAAAGAAGGAGGAAAGACAAAGAAGAAAGAAAGACAAAGAAGCAAGATTCAATCTATTGGAATCCAAGATGACAACCCAAGATATAGAACCAATTTCACCAAATTGTCCAAATCCTAGAAGGTCTATGATTTATAGGCTCTTATATAGTAGATACAAGGGAGAAGTCCACACTACAAAAGACTATCCCAGTCCCGTGAAGGTGAGTGTTGCTGAAAGTGAGACCAAGGCCTATGAACTTGCCTCTAACTTGGTGGAAATGGAAGTTGCCGCAATCATGTGTACTAAGGAAAAGAAACCACTAGTCTAGAAAGAAAATCATCCTCTAACCAAAATTGTGAAGTTTTCACTTCCAACATAGATACAAAATAATACAGAATAGAATAATGTAGTACTGAGCACCCCATTTCCTAGCTGGCTTCAGAAGCCCATGGGTCCTATCAAAGAGTATGACTTGGTCAAAGACCTAGATATTTTTAAACCAAACCTAATATTCCGACAGTTGTTTGCTGAGTCTATCCCCCAACTGCCAAAAAAGAAATTTAAAAGCATGCTGACAAAAAGACATGGCCTAAGGGTTACTTCCACAACTGCCACCAAGTCCAATAAGGCTCTAGAGCCAGTATAAGAAGTAGATGTGGCTAACACCTTCTTGGATCTTCATCCTAGAGATTGGCATTTGGATTGAAGGATGTTTTATTGCAGATGCATTGATTGATGGAGGCTCATTAGTGAACATAATGATGAATGTGACAATGAAGATCTAGGCCTGTAAGGTATGTAGCCTACATAGTGGCTTATTAGACTAGAAGACCAGAGTATAATTAAGCCTTTGGGCATTCTCCCATATGTGAACACAACTCTGGCGGGAAGAGAATATTGATTGATCTATCTAGTAGTGAAGCCAAATTCCTACGAGACACAATACCCTATGCTGCTAGGAAGAGCATGGCTTTTTGAAGTAAGATTATGGATGGATTGGTTCAAGGGAACCCTGACCCTGGGCAAAGGACCCAACAAGGTAGTAATGAAGTTGTATGGATCACAAAAGGTAATGGATCCACCTCTATCGAAGTCTTATCAAAGTCCTCCAATGAAGTTACGGATAACACATTAACAGATCAAGAAGATATCAAACCGATCTTTCCTAAGAAAATAGAGGTACAATCTGTAATAGTGAGTACTATAAGCTAACTTTAGAAAAGAAGCAAAGTCCTTATCAATGGGTGTATATATTCTACCAAAACCAAAAATGACTTCTAAAATTACATTTGATAGTGAGATAGAATAATGTATGTACTGCTCTCTTTGTTACATGGCCATAGCAAGGCTAGACACATAAGCAGAGGATGAAGCAGAGAACATATTATTCTCTTATAGAGCCACTGCAAAGGAAGATCCAGAGTCTAACTGAAAGAGGATAGAAATGAAGATGAAGTTCTTGAGGCTTCTGAAGCTAAAGATCCCATGCTGTTGGATAGAATGACTTTGGTATCCTTCAAATTGTTAAATGTATCTAATCATGGGAAAAAGGTTTATAAGAAGTGAATTAAAAAAATAAGTCTTCCTTTAGTAGTGGATTTTGTCACCTTAATTTACACTTCTCAAGGAGGGACAATGATGATGCACCTTGCCAACAAGCACCAGTCTTGTAGCCCAAACAGAATACAAACGGTCCCTGTTATGTGAGGTTTTTGAAGGCATCAAAGAGCCAGCTGAAGTAGTCTATGAGACTTCATCCACAAAGTGAAATGTGAAAAGCAATTAACTTTTGTGGATACAGATGGCATTGAATATCACCTGAAGGTGACAGATGGCATTGAATATCACTTGAAGGTGGATACCAGCCTTCCAAAAGAGGAGTTGTTGGTCATGCATGACCTTTTGAATGAGAAATTGGATGTGTTTGCATGGTCATATAAAGACCTAAAGGGGATTGATCCCATAGTGTGTCAGCATCATGTTAACCTAGAGCCTAATGCCAAGCTTGTAAGACAAAGACAAAGACAAAGGTGCATGAATCCAAACTACTCAGTCTTAGTGAAAGCAGAGTTGTTGAAGCTCTTAGAATTTGAGTTTATCTATCCCCAATGGCCAATAGTGAATGGGTTTCACCCATTGTTGTTGTACCTAAGAAGAATGAAAGATTGCGGATTTGTATGGACTTTCATAAGGTGAATTCCAAGACAAAAAAGGATCATTTCCCTATTCCTTTCATAGATTAATTATTAGATACAATGGTAGAAAATGAGCTCTATTCCCTACTGGATGGATTCAGCGGATACAACCAACTCTAGAGAGTAGAAGAGGACCAATCCAAGATGACCTTTATAACAAAATGGGTTACCTATGCCTATAGAGTGATGCGGTTTGGACTCTACAATGCCCCTGCCACATTCTAGAGAGTGATGATGGCCGCATTCAAAACTACATGCATAACTTCATTGAGGCATATCTAGATGATTTCTATATTTTTAGTCCTGTCTGTAAACATCTTGGAGCACTGTTTTGATTGATATCAGGAGTATGGGATTTCCCTCAAGCCTGACAAATGGATCGTTGGAGTCTCTTGAGGCATTATATTGGGACACATTATCTCTATACAAGGAATATTAATAGACCCTACCAAGATTGAAAACATTGTAGCTCTAACTGCACCATCCAACCTCAAACAATTGAGGGATTTCTTGGCCATGTGGGCTATTATAGGCGGTTCATCGCACATTTTATAACAAAGGTAGCCCCCTTGCTATACAAGATCCTAAGAAAAGATGTAGAGTTCATTTGGACAGATGATTTAAAGAGGCATTTAATACTCTGAAGTAATGTTTGATTGAAGCATATATCTTGCAATATCCTGATTGGATAAAGGAATTTCAGGTGCATGCTAATGCATATGCAGAAGATTTAGATGCAGTCTCATACTAGAAAGGCTATTCAAAGCTAGATTAGCCCATCTATTATGCAAGCCTTAAGGTCACTGATTGGGAAAGAAACTACTTGTTGTCCACATACTTCAAGTTTTATGTGAATTATGAGACACTGTCCTCCCTAATGAATAAAGCTGATGTGAAAGGCAGAATGATGCGTTGGTTATTTCTGTTCTAGGAGTTTGACTTTGACGTGCTTACCAAGCCCGATCGCTCCCATGTTTTGGCCAATCATCTATCACAAATCCCTCAAACTGAAGAAGAGGAGTAGGATGACCCGAACCTCCTTGATGCTTCCCTATTTTGGTCAAAATAGTACATGGTATGCATACATTATCAACCACTTGGCCACACAACAATATCTCCTGGCATCTCTAGCAAAGAGAAGAAGAAGCTTCTGTTAGAATCAACCCCCTATGCCTTGGTAGGTGGTGCATTGTACAAGCGAGGTAAAGATAAAGTGATGTGGAGATGTGTTGTGGGAGATGAGATCAAGATGGTAGTGAAAGCGTACCATGACGAGCCGTATGACAGACACTTTGCAGAAGAAATGATAGCAAAAAAGGCTTTGCTTGTAGGATACTAGTGGCCAATCTTCCACAAGGATGTCTATGATTACTATATGTATTGTGATGCCTATCAATGAATGGAAAAGGCAACCAAAACCAATGCCATGCCATTGCAACCCATCCTTGCCCTAAATCCATTTGAGAAGTGGAGCATCAACTTCATGGGCCCAATCAACCCTCCAACTAGAAGAAATAAAAATTGGTACATCTTGGTATATATGGACTATGTGACAAAGTGGTATGAAGCAACAATGTGGATCTGTTTATGTATAAGAATATGATTACTTTTGGTAGTCCTCTAGAGATGGTACATTGTTATGTGAGTGGTGATTGAGAGCAAGCCTCACTCACAACCCGATTAACAAGACGTTAATGAGTGCCAATGAGAATAATTGACTTTGTCGGTTGCATAGCACAACACAAAAATGTATATTTTCTACAGAACGCCACAAGCCACACACGAAAACAAAACAACACAGAATGCCTCTTGTAGCTCAAAAACGACAAAAAAAACTTAATTTCAGGTAGAGCATCACATAAACCTTATAAAAATTTGAAAACATTAACACTTCGCACAAAGTTCAAAACAAATTTCAGAAACAAATCCAACAGCATAAGAATCTCATACCTTGATAACCTTGAGCCGAAAGTTGGCACCTTGACATCCAAATTCTCCGACTTTCAAATTAATACGACAAGAGCCCTTGCTCTCGCACTCATGCGACCCTCCACTCTCCTCTCACACACAAGTTACAAGAAGATTTCTCAAGGCTCCCCAAGAGCACCACTAACATCTCCTTATATTGTCTTTCAATCTCCTCATACCCATGTTGAGTCTTCTTTTTTGCTTTTCCAAAAGCCTAAAGCTTTTAATACTTTGCTTTTAAAAGGCTAAACACGTTTAGGCTAAAGGTAAGCCTTGAAGGCTAACAGAAATGTATATGCCTTCAGCGTTTCGAAAACGCTACCACATCCCCGAACGTCATCAAATCACCATCCTACCTGCGTTCACGCCATCCCTTGTCCAAATTCAACGACAGCCGCCAAATCTTCTCACTGCGTGTAGAAGCTCTCTTCTGTTTGGTACTCAGGAATAATACGGTAAAATATGATCTGCTCGGGAGCTCCTGAGCCGCCAAATCTTCTGCCGTAAGCTTCTGCTCGGGAGCTCCTGAGCCAGGATGGTCATCTGGTAGCCCTTGCTGATGATGAGCTTGGCTAACTCTGGGGCCAGAGATGTTAGGTTCATGAGCAAATCTGCCATTTCATTGTAGCCGCCATAGCGAATCAAGGCGAAGATGATGTCAATATGATCAATGAGATGTGCCTGCTTCCCTTTACCTTCCCCAAACACCATGCACGGCTCCATCTTCCTCTCGTGCCACGAGCTTTAAAGACTCACGGAATGTCTGATACACCACCTCGCCAAATCTTCTAACGTCGATACCCAATCATCATTGCCCATCCTGACCGTAATGCCGAAAGTTGCCATCTTATTGCTCTTAAAAATAATCTCCATCATGCCGCAATTATACCGTCATCTAACCATACGCCGCCATGTCGTTGTGTTTTCAAAACACTAGGCGTCATCATATTGTCGAGCCAAGCTGATGTAGCAGGCACACAATATCTCGATTCTCATGCAGATTCAGGAGCCAAGCTGATGTAGCAGGCACATAATATCTCGATTCTCATGCAGATTCAGGAGACAATATGCATCATTTGCAGTCAACAGAGCCTCTATTATATTAGCCTTAATAATCCCGAGTACTGCGTCTTTCCAACTTGTTGAATGTGACTTTCTACGCTTCCTAGGATTCAGCAACCTATATGAATTCAACTCCACAAGTTTTTCCACGGTGATTCTGATGATTAACCCGCTGCTGAGCATCACTGTCAGTATGGCTGTGTGCAACATCATAAGATGACACAAAACCCTTGTGATCTCACAGAAATTTGTACACATGACTGCGTTTGCTGCCATTCCAATCTCCACAAAGAACAACTGGATGTTTACTACCCAAAAGCACCCCCCTTAAACCACATTGATAAGATAGCCTCTCCTTTGTCATTGAATGCCTTTTCTCCAATAAAATACTATTGGCATTTTCATAGAAGTAGCTATCTTCAACATGCTTCCAAATTTGCATCACCATAAAAAACCACCCTGACATACTCCTCAAGTCTTCAAAGACTAATATTTCCTTTATACGTTCCTAGCTTTGTTCATGCAATGTGCCCTAACAAGAATATGCTTTGAAAAGTTGTACATTGTGCCCAATCACCCATATGATTTGAGAAACTATGCAAATTGAATCTATGTGTCGTAATCAATCAATCAATGCTTCACTCAAAAATATGGATGCATTGAAGAACTGTGCCTAGCATAACTACATGTGCTTGTGTGTCATGCAAACAAAGCTCCGCTCCACCCACCCATAATCTCACTGCCACTCAAGAAAATAATGATGGTCTTCAAGAAATCGACAAAAAAAAACAAACCATCTCACAATTGATGGCGTCCTTCATGATGATCCTCAAACTCATCCAACCACCTTTCCCACTCAACCAAAGGTTCTTAACTTGGTGATGAAAATCCCAACTCTCGTGCATGCAAGAAACAGTACGTGCTCAATGGTAGGTGCTCTCTCAAGTGCACGTGCATCTAGGATTTATTGCATATAGCTGCAGCGGGCCTCATGCCATGCTAGTGCCCAATGATTGTGCAAATCATGCATAAACTCGACCCATGACATGGAAGTATTTGAACAATTCAAGAGATGACCCCCAAGTATAGTGCATCAAACAAGTGGAACCTAAAGTGCTCATGAACCCATAATCCCTGTGACGTGCAAGATTCTAGGCAAGAAAAAACATACATGTTCCACGATGTTTGACAACTATCAGCAATCTCTAGCTCCACCTTGTCAAAAAAAAAAAACCAAACTCGACCAAGGCTATCAAGTTTCTACACTCAACAAATCCAAACAAAACAACAAATACAAATCCTAAGCTAGACAAACATAAGAAATCCAATTACGAAATGACAACACAAATAGTCACACAACCATCTAAGCTATCAAAAACCAAACCTATCTACAATTGACTAGGGGTTTTCAGTTTTTGCAAATACGATTGACAATGTGATAGAGACACTCACTTTTGAAATAAGATTATGGAAGAGCTATCAGAGCTTTATAAAATCCCCCACCACAAGTCCACGCCCTACTATCCTAGAGCCAACAACTAAGTTGAAGTTACCAATTGCATCCTTTGTTCGATCTTGTGACGAGGACGATTGTTGTACATCATAACGATTGGGATGATCACCTTACAAAGGCCCTTTAGGTGAATAGAACCTCCCATAAGGTTGCTACAGGACCCAGTTAGTGTGCATAGCACATAAGCCATCTTCCTTGTTGAGCTAGAACTACCCTCTTTATGAATAGCTATCAAAGAGTGGCTAGGAGATCCTGAGTCTATGCAGTGCGGCCTACTACACTTGGAATGTTTGGATGAGACTTGTAAGATGGCCTTAGAGTGTATGGAAGCCAGACAGGCTCGGTGAAAGGCTTACCATAACAACTTCATCAAGCATAAAGAATTCAAGGAAGGCGACCTAGTTCTTGCCTATGATTCACACTTTGGTAAGTTTCCAAGAAAGCTCAAATAGCACTGGATGTGCCCCTACAATATACGTACTATCAACCCTAACGGCTCTATCCAAGTATAGGCTACTAATGCCTTTGATGATCCCTTCTTGATTAATAGTTATACCACCTGAAAAAGTATTTTCCTCTTGGGGATCCTAACAATCATAGTTGATAGTCCCTCTCTCTCTTGAGCATCGCTCGTTACTACTTCTCATGTTGCTACTTATAGCTATTATTCTCGTTTTAACGAGGTGGTATCATTCTTTTGGCCCCTCACATCCACCTCTTGCCGCTGTTCTATTATCTTTCTTTTCAATCCAGCAATGCGACACGAATGGTTCTGATATATAGTATTTTTTCCCTTTACCCCAAGAAAAAAACAAAAAAAGGATCATGAGAGAAAAGAACTTTGATCCCTGTCATGCCGAACTCTTCAAGAAAAGGTGGAAATACCCTTGGGAGTAAGGGAAAAAGAGAAAAAATAAAAAAAGAGAAAAAAATGTTTAAAAATTTATTATGGGAGAAAAGGAAGAAATTCCCTATCATAACAGCTCTCATTTCAAGAAAAGATGGCAAATACCCTTGGACAGAAAGCTGGCTATAGAAAAAGTGGCAAACCCCATAGTCCAAAATAGTTGATTCCTTAGTTGAAATCCCCCAGATGTAGTTTTGAAGCTGCCTCCATGGTGCAATGTGTCTTGTGCTTTGACAGTTGCGTTTGATCCCTACAATAAACGACTTCTCCTACATACCATTCAAGTTCCTGATTTGTTGGGTACCTCCCTGAATACGCCTCTTCATTGGCTAACACTATTTGACATCATCAACAAGATAAATCCACTCTTCATCGTCGATAATTCTTGAGTGATATGAGATTTCATCCTAACCAAATGGGGATGTAAGTATAGGTTTCTCTCTATATCTATCAACAGAGCGTGAGACAGAGGGGGAACAAAGTGTGACTGGTTTTTTCTTTAATCAAATCTAAGAGGTGAGGATTAATGGATGTTATGACATGGCACTAGGTATGTTTTATTTTCTTTATGCACACACGGGGTGGGCCTTTGCCATCACCATAAGACACATCACTCTGCTCTATGCATTACACTGCAAGGCTTTGGCCTCTGCGTTCTTGCACCCTATGCCAGATGGCTTGAGACGCACTGATGCACCATCAATTGTGCATGTTTGTATAGTCTTTCTCTGCCATATCTCTTGTTGATTTCTCAATCAAGTGTGAGATATGGATTCTCTTCCTTTCTCTTTGAGTGACACGAGCCGTGGGATGAGAGATTGATCTATCATTCTTACATGAGTGACTATTGAGTTGAGTGATATATTATTTGTCATCGATAACTTAATGACTCTTCATCAACAACACTATCTCCTTGGGTGCTGCTACATGATCCTTGCCATGTTGGATGCATGTTGTGGTGAGCTATGATACCTCCTATAGCAGATGACTCCAACACCCAATGTATGGACGATGGTCCACCTTGACCATCTGACTGGGCCAAGTGTTTTTAATCTTACCTCTTGTGTTTATATATATATGTCACGTGTTACATGTGGGGATGAAAGGGTTTGGTGTTGAGTGCTAGGCCTTATTGAATTGACAAATCGGTCCATTAAGATTTTAAGTGTGGGGACATGTCCTTATGTGGCTCATCTACATATACACATGAACATGTCGATGTATGATTTTTAAATAATGTAATGTTTTCTCTATGCCCTATTAGGGTCTCTTCCCTCGATGCACCCGTCATGTTTGGCCCCATACTTAGGGTCATTTCTTGCCCATTTAGCACTTTCTCTCATTTTGTCATTCTTCCATATGAATACATCCTATGTTCAACGAAACTTACATCTAACCTTACACTCGTGTTTGTCCCTTCAAACTTGACATCTTTCAACATTTTTCTTTTTATTTCCCTTTGTTTCGAGCAATGCTTCCTTAGTTATTAAATTTTGATGAATTTTCTATAAATTAGTCATGTTTCCACACCAACGTACCTTTCTTGCACACTTGACGTGCAGTTTCACCTTATCAAGAGAGAGAGAGACTCACAATGTGGGAACTTCAATAGTCACAATGTGTGATTGGGCCTTCCTTTATTCAAACTGTCACTAAAGGAATAAAGAATAAAGTGACAGTGATGGGCGCTCGCCACCTGCAGTGTGTATTGGCAGGGACTGTCAGTGTAGTAATACACGGGTGGCTAGGCAGAGGTGCCCTATCTCCAACAACCTCCCACTTAAAGATGAATCTACCCTAGAGGAGTGAAAAAAAAAATATAGTACAATGTACACATGTACAATAGGATGAGGAAAAACGTCATCTCATATCTCTTGAGGAAGGCAAAGCGCTCAATAGTGAGGCTTTTCGTTTTTGTCAGTGGAGATCTTGACAAGGTCAAGAGGCTTGTACTCTACGATCCCACGTATGAAATTATACCTCACCTCAATGTGTTTTGTCTTTGCGTGGAAGACCGGATTCTTGGCTAGTTGAATAGCACTCATAGAACTCGAATGCAACATAGGTATAGAATCAATCCCAAGGTCATGAACCAAATAGCCCAACCATATGGCCTCCTTGCAAGCCTCAGTGGCTACAACATACTCGGCCTCAGTGGTAGAGAGAGCCGTATGCTTCTAAACCCTGGACATCCAAGAGATATCACCTTCAGCATAGGTGAATACATAGCCAGAAGTGGACTTCCTACTATCTACATGTCTTGCTTAATCAGAGTCCTGGGTACCATAACAAATACACATATCTGCTGTGCCTTTCAAGTATCTCATGATACCCTTCATGGCATCCCAATGTTTCTTTCCAGGTGTGGCCATATAGCATGCCACAACACAAATGACAAAGGCAATATTTGGACGAGTGGCTATCATGGCATACATCAAATTGCCCACGGTTGATGTATAAGGGATCTTGGCCATCTCAGCCCTCTTCTCATTTGTCTGCGGACAATTAGCCCATGAAACCTTCACATAAGAAGGTAATGGAAAACCAATCGGCTTCATGTCCTGCATGCGAAAACGCTCAAGGACTTTATGAATGTACTCCATCTGTGAGAGGTAGAGTAGTCCCTGATGCCTGTCACGCTTAATGCACATACCAAGAATGTAAGAGACTTGTCCCAAATCCTTCATCTCAAAGCTCTTCTTTAGCTAAGATTTAAGAGCATCCAACTCATCATGATCTTCCCTGCTATTAGCATATCATCCACATAAAGTACCAAAATAAGCAATGAGCCATCATAGGCTATCTTCGTGTAAAGACATGGATCCATAGCACTCCTGCTATAGCCCTGTGACTGCATAAAGGCATCAAACTTATGATACCACTTCCTAGGTGCCTGCTTCAAGCCATAAAAACTTTTCTTCAACTTGCATACTAGGTGCTCCCTACCAGGTTCTACAAAGCCCTTAAGCTGCTCCATGTAAATCTCATCATGCAAATCCCCATTCAAGAATGCAATCTTGACATCCATCTGATACATGTCCAAGTCAAGCTACACGACTAAGACCAAAACCAAGCATAGGGTGGTCATCTTGACCACAGGAGAAAAGACTTCATCAAAATCAACTCCATGCTCCTCCTTAAAACCCTTAGCAACAAGTCTTGCCTTATAAGTCAGCTTGGGGTGCCTAGGGGTACTTTTCAGCTTGTACATCCATTTTCATGGCAAAGCCTTCTTGCCATTACGCAATACAACCAAATCCCAAGGCATATTCTTATGCACGGAGTCCATCTCAGACTGCATAGACCTCTCCCAGGGGTGACTGTCACTCCTACGTATAACATCATCATAGGTGAGAGGCTCTCCTGCATCTGTAACCAAGACATAATGCATCGATGGCTCAAATCGATCACGTGGACATCTAGCTCTAGTAGACCATCTCACTACAGGTTGTCCAACTGGCTCTGCCGCACGAGCACATGGCTCCTCTTGGAATATAACCCTGCGTATCTCTACCACCTTCTCAGGTTGCCTATGCATCTTGTCTTCATGGAAGGCTACATCATGGCTGCGGATTACTTTCTGCGCCTGTAGTTCCTAGAGGCAGTAACCCATCTCGCCTGCATCTCCATAGCCAAGGAAAATGCATTTGACACTTTCAGGATGATCCAACTTAGTCCGCTTGTCCTTGGGCACATGGAAGAATGCCTCACATCCAAAGACACATAGATGCACATAAGACGGAGGTTTCCCAGTCTATACCTCCTCTACAACTTGGAAATCCAAACCACTGGAAGGTGATCTATTTATGATATGCACAGCTGTACTGATTGCCTTAGCCCAAAAGCTCTATGGTAGGCCTATATGGCTAAGCATACCGTGTACATGCTCCTGGATGGTTCTATTCATCTGCTTAGACAAACCATTCTAGAGTGGGGTATAGGGGGCGGTCAACTGACACTTAATACCCCTCTTATCACATAGCTACTCAAAGGCACGTGATGGGCACGTGACACATCCCCCATTGTTAGTCCTAAGGCATTTCCAGTCTATGCCCAGTCTGGTTCTCAACCAATGCAAGCCATCTCTGAAGCACAACTAAGACATTTGACTTAAGATTAATGGGGTAAGCCCAGACTTTACACGAAAAATCATCAATGAACATCACAAAATACTTTGTACCATCCATAGACTGACATGGCATGGCCCGGCAGACATGCGAATGTACCAATGCCATGGGCTCACTCATGCATGTCCTACCAGACTTCTCATGCATATTCCTAGTCTCTCTGCCATAAAGACAACGCTCACATGAATCAAAACATGCATAGTCAAGGGGCGGTAAGTATTGCAAACCAAAAAGAATTTTCATTCCCTTCAAGGACATATGGCCCAAATGGGGATGCCAAAGAGATATATATGGGATGGAATTGACTAACAAAACATGGTCAACAGAGGACCCATCAACTACAAGAGGATAGAGACTGCTAGCCTTGGCACCTCTAGCAAGCACAAGTCTGCCACGGGTGATCTTCTAGACAGAATCCCCAAATGAAACATGAAATCCAGCATCATCAAGCTACTCTGCAGACATAAGAGTGCATGTAAGCATATGCACATGATGTACATCCTATAATAGAAAAGTACTACCGGTAGAGAACTTTAGCCATACATCCCCAATGCCAACAATAGCAAGTGACCTGTCATCACCCAAGCGAACTCAACCAGAGACAGTGCGGTAGGAATGGAACCACTCACGGCAGGGTGTAACATGAAATGAAGCACCAGAATCCAAAAGCTAGAACTGTGTATACATAGAGTGAACCTCGGTCAACGGCGTAGCATCAAAAGAACTAGCTACAAGTATGTACTCCCCATCGGAGTACATACTTTGCATGTCATTTATCTCCTCAATTTTCACACAGGATTTCACATGCATAATGCTGTGATTAGAGGACTTTTCCTGTACTTTGTATTTTTCCTTCTCTTTTCACTTCTCATTGTGCAACTCATGACATTATGGGCATATGTGACCCTTTTTGCCGCAATGATGACATATCACATTAGCATTTCTTCCACGAGACTTGCTGCACAACTTACCATGCGACTTAGACCTAGACTTCTACGAGTCTTTGCCATGGCCATTCCCACAATCTTTCCATTACCTATGATGGAGTAACCTCATCATTGTAGGTAATGCCATGTGAAGTCAAGTTCTTGAGAATATCATGGAACTGACTCAAACAGACATCGTCATATTCTCCTTCATGCGTAGGTCCGTAAGCTGCTTCAGCCAATACATCTAACTTGCTCGACTTTTCTTGGCATAGAGGTTCTTAATTTTATCCCAAAGTTGCCAAGCACTTTGTGCTTCCTCAACCACATTGTAATGCACCTATTCAATGAGAGACAAGATGAGGGTGGACTTGCATAACTCATCAAGCTCATCCCATTCATCATCAGTCATAGTTTCAGGCTGCTCGCTATGCATCCTTAGTGGCTTGATCTGAGATTTCTGCACCAATACTCTGCCAAACTTGGCTCTTCCAATAGGCATAATTTGTACTGTCAAGCTTAGTGATGTTGAAGATAGTACTATTACTGGAAGAAGATGCCATAATGCATTGCAAAACAGTGTAGACAATTCAAAATTGCTTGCTGTTTTTTGCTATAAATAGCCAAAATACCACCAAAACCAAGGCAAAATTAGCATGAACTGATAGCTAATGATGCTGTCGACCAAATACCATCAAAAGTACATAAAATCAAGATGATTTAGCATGAAAATTCCACATCATTCCATGCATAATTGCTTGCTGTAATAAATTACAACCAGGTACAATGAGAGCAACTATAGGAGAAAAATGAATGCACCAAGTCAACCACTCACTGTCAAAGCATAACCAGCATCAAGCAGACATAAATCAGCATGTGATAGTCATACCAACATTGAGAAAACACCCAAGCATGTCAAATGAATCCGTTAGTAAGCCAACACACCCGTGTGTAATAGGCAAAGTGTATACAACACTGGTAAGACACTTGACACAAAGAGGTGTATGCTCAGGGAGTGCAAAGCCCAAATCAGCCCAAGTACATATGTTAGGACCACGACATATCAACCATGCAACATCCAAGTGAAGATCCCAGTCTCAAGTATCCGAATGCTCAAGTAGCATAAACTACCTGTCAATGTCTATCAAGCGTATCAAGATGCTCCCATTGGCACAAAAGTTGTAAATATCAAGAAAAGAAGCGCAACAAGGGCATATGATTGCACCAGTGCCAGATTATCCAAGATCAAGCATCAATAAGACCTCATGAGCATATAGACCATGTAGCATCCGTACATAGCATCCATAGACATCAAGTGCATCCAAATTGTAACTCTGGCAAGCTAAGAAACAGCCAACATAAGCTCTGGGCAATCAAATGTCAAGCCAAAGCAAGGCTCAGTAGCATCCAACTCCAAACAACATAACGGGCATGTAGTAGTGGCGTAGGCCAAAGCATGTCAAGACCAATCAAACATAAGCAAAGTACATGCCATAAGTACATCAGAGATGAAGATCCCAATGCTATGCAAAGTGAGCTCAAGCTTAGCCAATGATTTGAGAGCAAATCCTAGCTCTATGTTGATCCCCAAGAGTCACTACATCAACAAGCATCAAATGACTATGTAGCATGAGCATAAAGTGTAATGTTAGAAGGTTGCCCTATTTTGGGCTGCCTATGGACTATGTAAAATAGTCAATGACTGAGTAAATTCAGCCCCAAAAGCATCTTACATCATAGGCATACATTCCCCTAGCATTCGGGCCGCATTCGGGACTCAATCGAGCAACCAATGTCAATGCCAACCAAGCATAAACATAAAGTGCTAATGTAACACTATTTGTGGCTGCCTATAGACTATGGAAAATAGTCCTTGACTGAGGTAAACCATTCCACAAATCAATACCAATGATAACCACCAATGTTGAGCATCAAGGGGGTGTTCCCAAGTGCTAAATGAAGTGTTTTTAAGCTGCCAATGGGTGCCAAGGGAGAGCCGAAGTAAAACTTTTTTTTTTTGCAGGTCTTCAAGCTAGCCCAAATTGATTTGGGGCTTGTGGAAGGGTAGACAAGGTCAAGGCAAGGTTGGGGGAGTAGTCAAGGACCCCCAGGAGCTCCCTCTTGAAGGGCAAAGTCATCGGTAGAGAGTAGGCATCACAAGAAGCAAGAGGACATGGCTGCCTTGCTTCACAAAACCTGTGGACGGAAGTAAAATAACAAAAGAGAGCTCCAATACCTCTGAAGGAGTGCCTTGAGGGTGCCCAAATGGGCCGGTGCTCGGGAAGCCGGGGAGTGATGGGAGCTCGGGAGAGTTGGCTATGGCTGCTGTAGGAAGGAGACCCAATGAGTGTAGGTAATCGATAGGAAACTAAAGGAGTCACAAACCAAGTTGGAATGCTCAAGAAACCATGCTCTGATACTAGTTGAAAGGTGAGAAGGATCGAAGCTTACTTGGAAAAGCTATGGCGGGAGAGCAAGTGCAAGAAAGAGAGAGAGAGACCAAATGGGAACTCCAATAGTCACAATGTGTGATTGGGCCTTCCTTTATTCAAACTGTCACTAAACGAATAAAGAATAAAGTGACGGTGTTGGGCGCTCGCCACCTGGAGTGTGTAGTGGCGGGTACTGTCAATGTAGTAATACACGGTGTCGAAGGGTTTTCGAAAGCAAAGTCGCGAACACAGAGGATCTTGATGAATTTCAAGATAGAAGATCAATCAGGTGAATAAGCAAGACGAGAAAATGATGCCAAGTAACAATTGTATTACTGCCAAGATGTTTACAAATACAAGATGAATTCCAATCTGATCAGTCCAATGGTTTTAGGCCACCCGATTTAATTCTGCAGCATTTGTAGATCCTTCTGCTATAATGATCGTATGGATCTTTGAAGCTCCTTCTTGCATGTCAGCATGAGAAGAAAAATGCAGCAGGCTTTTCTTGGGGAAATAAAGATGAGTATTCGTTCCAGCATGAGAGGAAGATGCAGGTTTACTGACACAAGTTGGTTTGTTTTGCCCTTTTTGCGTTTCTTCAATGGCTAAGAACTCGAGGATTTAGTCAAAGCTATCGTCAAAGTTCCTTCCTTGAGGACACAGAGGATGACTGTTGATTATGACTTGGAATCAGCACAAGCTCCATTCTACTGTGCAATAATGAGTCTTCAACTTTTCATCTTCCAGCACTGCTTGAACAGTCATCGAGCCGTTGCAACACCAACTTAAGGCTTCTGTACCCTTTCAAAGACCATTAGGCCATCTGTAGTCTCTCAATTTTCTTCTCTTATATCTTCTCGACCCCAGGACCGTGAACCACCAAGAGGTACTGTGTATTTGTGGAGCAGGATCGAACAATTTCTCCCTGTTTGTGCCCTCCACTGATGATGAGCAAAGCAAATCCTCTCCTTCTGTTAACATAAGAAATCAATAATGATAGGTCGACCAGCATAAAAACGCCCAGTCATCCCTTGCAAAGCAGCTGATGCCTGTTGTCACGATTACGGTGGCTAACTGGACTAACACTGCGAGACAAACTTCTACTCCGACTCGGAGTTTGGGTGAGACTTCTCTTATACCTTGGTGGAGATCTCTTTATCGGACTGCTTCTGTAGTGTCTTGGAGGTGATCTTTCACGATATCTCCTGTAAGATCCTTATCTGTCGCGATCAATTGGCCTCTCGTTATATCTGATGGTGGGCTCCAACAGGACTAGGACTGATGCTTCTGCTGTAATGCATGTTCTTCTTCTCGGAATTGTGCATAAACATTACCCACCATATGATCAGTCAAATTATCACAAACACAAACATTCAGACTCTCTAGTTCTCCATACTTGCTCGTGATGCCATGACCACAGGAGTCCTTTCCGGGATCATAGGACGAGAGGGCGTGAGACGGAAGAAGATGAGATTCAAGCCAAGATATTGGAGACCAAGAACCTGAAAGTTTATTTCCATGTCATCATGATGAGATACAATGCATACATGAAACCCGATTGCGAGATCTCCTCTCGGCAAAGAAGTTCATTCCCTCTTCATAACCCTTTTCGTTGACAAGCTAATGATTCACACCTCGGAGTATGTCTTCAATCCACTTGCGAACTGCAGGAATACACTGCGTTAGTGCTGTGAATCATGGTGTGACTGCTCCTATGCCTTCTGTAATTGCCAAATAGCTTTCACCTCAATTCTCTGCTTGTTTTCTTCAGGTGCATAAAGTTCCCGTATCCCTCTCGATTACAAGTCTTTTTTTTTCATACTGTCTGCCCGTTGTTTTTTCCCCCAGGCCAGTCGTCATCGTTGCTTTTCTCCCTCTATTGTTACTAGCACAATGTCTGAAATAGACCTGAACCACATCACGACTCCCTCCAAAAGCAGAGATCAGCACCCTTCATTGTGCCATTGAAGGCATCATTAAGTCCCACACTCAATTTACAACCAGACACTGAGTGTTCAAACAGTAAGCCCTTCCACACTCAGCCCATTATCACTGCAACAATTGCTAGCAACTTGCATAAAACACAAGAGTGGATGTAAGACTTTACATAACTTCACTCGATGAAAGTTTGCTAGGAATAAACCCTAATGAAAGTGTCTTACAGTTTTATTGCAGGTATATCCTCCTCTTTCCTTGTGCCGCTTAAGGCATAGGACCACACTGAATTTATGACCAAACATTGAGTATTTCAAGGAGCATGCCATTTCATACCTAGTCCATTACCACTGCAACATTCACCAGCACCTATAGAAAAGTATATCAAAGTGACCTTGTTGAGTCAAGCCTGTCCATGCCTTGAAAGGACGATGGAGATCATCCTGTGTAACATATGCAAGAGTCTCATTGTCAATCCATTCCATATACTCAGTGACTCCATGTAAAGGCTTTCCCACAAACTCACCAGTCTTTGTATCCACAGTATAGACCGTGTAAACCTCATCACCTTTTGTATCTTCAGGATAAGCAAATAGCTTGAGAAGCTCGGGAAAACCATACTCATTGCAGATCTAGAGCCCATTCTCCTTCTAAATTGATTGTAACGAATATCATATTCACTCCCAAACAGCACTTGCCTCTTCTGTGAAATTGAACATCAACCAACTGAAGGCAAAACGTTCAGGCAGAGCAAAGCACAATGCCTAAGTATATACAAAGTAACAAATGTCACACACACAATTTTTTGGTGGATTCCACACCTCGGATACGCAGCAGTACGACAATGGGTGGCTAGGCAGAGGCACCTTTATCCCCAACATCTTGAGCATTTTTACTTTTGATAGTCCATCATTTCAATGCATGACTTGGTCGTTATTCATTTTTGTGTATTTATGGGTATTTTCTTATGTGTTTTTTATAAGTTTTCCATGTGAATATGCTTTCTTCTCATTGGAATGGTATGCTACTTGGATAGCCTTGAGCATCTCATCCAATTGGTCTTTTTTTCTTTTTTCTCCCCTTCGTTTTGGCACATATAATTCATGATATTAAATTTTTATTGTCATCGAAATCACATTTTGATATGACTTCTCTATCAAATGTCTCTCCCATGACACTTTTCCTTTTCGTTGCACTCTATTTTGACTGATAGATCTTCTTGAATTAATTTTTGTTCTGATTTTTGTGTGTCTTTTCCATTTTTTATGCAAACACCCCTGTTTCTCACTAGACCCATGTTTTGATTTGATATCCATGTCCATATTGTCAAATCATACATTTTTTATTTTTCCTCCACTCTATTCCAGCGAACGAATTTTCTGTTGTTAATTTTCAATCATATTTTTAGGTGCACTTTATATAAATTTTCCATGTGAATGCCTATTTTTTATGCCAAGCCTATTGTTTGTGTTGTCCATCATGTTCCCCCGGTTAGCCTCCCTACTCTTCCTTTTTATCACACGTCAATCTAATGCCTAGATATTTTCAAATTAGTTTTTTCATGACTTTTCAGTCATGTTGCCCTATGTGTCCATGCAACTGCTTGGTTTTGGCCTTGAAATCCATGCCGTTGGGTTCATTGTGTTGTGATTGACCTGCCCGTACTTCTCCCCCTTCCATTTTCTCATGGCACCAGAAATTTTTTTAATCTTGCCACATGCTCGTACGCAAGACCAAGGGGATTTTTTAAAACTTTAATTTAAAAAACCCAACTCCCCCCCAATGAATTCTCCTTCTCTTTAGGTGAATTTTACAAATTATTATCAAAGGGTGAACTATTTATTAGGTGATCAACCTTAAAAAGGAAAACAAGGGTTTCCTTTATCCATTAAAGAAAATTATTATGTGTTCACGATGCATTAAACGAACCCCAGACTGAGCTCAACTCTAAGGATCTTTAAATGCATATTCATTTTTACAAATTATTGTGTATAGAGCACTTTTTGGCTAGTGCATACAAGAGTGACCGTTGATTTATTTTATTACAAATTATGATATGCGTGTTGGATGTGCAATGTAGATAGATTCAAATTTAATGTCAAGTGAATTTTACAAATTATTATCAAATGGGTGAATTTTTTTCTTAGGTGATCAACCTTAAAAAAGAAAACATTGGTTCCTTTTATCCATTTAAGAAAATTATTACTTGTTTACAATGTATTGAGCGAACATGGACTTTCATTCAGCTCTGAGGGTCTCTGAATGCATATTCATTTTTACAAATTATTGTGTATGGAGTACTTTTTGGCAACGTGTGCAAGAATAATGGCTAGTTCATTTGATGATAAATTATGACGTGTGTATTTAGAGCATGAATCATGTTCAATGTGAATGATTGTTTATTTTATTTAATTTAAATTGTATGTCTTGAGCACAGATGCACATGAAAAAGTAATCAACTGGTTCTTTTTAGCAATTAAATATGGTTTATGGTTCACTAAAAAGAAAGGAAAATTTTTGTTACTTGTAGAGTGTGTGAATACACCCTAATTTGAATTAGCACATGAAACATGCTTTCAACACAATTCTGATCTCATCTCCACAACACTTCATCTTTATCTCACTTGTATAATACATTGCCTAGAAAGGTTTACGAAGCTAATTCCAACAAAAGCTTCTTCTTCTCTCTACTAGAGATGCGAAAGAGATACTATTGTGTGGCCAAGAGGTTGCTAATATTTGAATACCATGAGGTTACTATTTCAACCAGAAACAGGGAAGCTGATGGGACCTAAAATGGGCCGACACAAGCTATGGCACTAGCTGGACCTCATGCACACAATAGACAACCCCACCACACGGCCTCGCAAGCCAGGAGCATTTGAGCCTCACTCTATACTAATCGATTCTGCGTTTGTATTAAGTCATAGGCCAAGGTTCAACATCTCTTCTCCTCAAGGGGAGATCCCATAACATATAGGCATAGTGCCTCGTAACACAAACATAAAGAAACACCTCTCGGCTGATTGCTACAGCTCCATTGTGACTCTCCTACACCTCGGGGATTGGCCCTAACATGCGTTGCTTCAACATAAAGTACACACGAGACAAGCTCCACTCTTTCATTTTGAATGTATTCCAAGAGATACCATGTGTCCTTATCAAATAATTCCCAAAAAACCCAATCGACTAGCCTATGGATTAGGTCGTCCCTCACACTCTCAAGCGTAGGTCATCATAATGGAAAACATGTGTTATGCATCCAGTTTTTCATATCTCGATATCATGGTTGATATGTGCATGCAAAAGTGGATGATCCTAATGTGCTCAAACATAATTTTCAATCAGAAACATGTCATGCACAACTAGACTTTCCAATGCTCATTCACTAACTCGTTGCGGCGATGTAAGGATAGCACCGAGACAACTCTCACGCTACTATCCACTTAATTAAAATATAGTGAACCTTATATCATACATAAGAAAAATCAACAATAATCAACACCCAAATCGCATCATTCAAACATCCCACTCCCTACGTTTAGGTATTGCTTCCGTTGCATAGGTATAGGGGTTTATTTGTCATGTTTTGATGTATGAAAAGCGATAAATCACAAATTTTGACAAAAATAACTAAGGCTAAACCTCATGCTCCGCCACTACCATACATTCACAAACACTCATTGTATTTTTTCTTATTTTTATGAAGCGTATTTCTATTTTTTCTCTATTTTTTCTTATTTTTTAGCATTTATTAGACAATAATCACTGATATTTTTTTATTTTTTCATGTCAACCATTGGAGCATACTAAAATTCAATTTTATTTTACATTTACCCCCATAGAAACACATTTCACCCACTCGAAATGACAAAACCATCATTTTTCCCTTAAAAACCACATTTCGGGTTTTGCGGGATTTAAATAGCGCATGAAAATCATTATAAAATCAGAAATTTTTTATAGAAAAAAATTAAACATGATGCAACCAGGACTCCAACAAATTTTCATCACATGAGAACATCATTTCCATCATAAAATGTCAAAGAAGCTTCATTTCATTCATAAAAAATAGTCATACCATGTTTCTATGAAACCCGAGACACATTGAATAACTGTGTGACCAGCGGATGGAGCCTCCATTGCTCTCAATTCCATGTTGCACATCAAGCTTCAGCATCTCCATTAATGTCCATCATCATTTGCTTCAATCTCCTTCCCGATTCCTCCTTCAAGATAATGCGCATGAACAACCCATAGAGTGGGAGAGAGAGGGAGGAGAGAGAAAGACTAAAAAAAGAGATTTTTAAATCCTCCATTAAAATAGACAAGCTTACAACCATCTTGTTCCTCTCTATGCCCTGATCGAGAATCTCCCTCTCTCTCTCCAAATGAATTTGAATTGGAGAGGCATCAAGCAAAAATGAGGAGGCGCATTGATGCTTCCCTCTGTTCGACAGTTTTTGCATTAGTTTCAAGGCTTTTACTAAGCCTAAGGTTTAAAACATTAAAATAACCTATTCATCTTTTTGTGTTCACACTATCCCACAAGTGGATAAGGGGGCAAACAAACTCCGATTTGCAATTCGACTAGACAATGACTTTGTGGCGCTGAACTCCATCAACCTCGCCTCTCCCACGCACTTTATGGCTTCCCGATTTGGTAGCTGCTTCATAACGCTGAACCTTGAGGGGATTAAATGGCGGGTCAAATGACCTTCGATTGTCGAAGCAAGACTTGCGTTGGATTCTTGATGTCGAAATGCATATAGAAAAACTCTAGCTCAGCCATTTGCCACCGTTTGATTTTTCATGAAACTTGGCTCTTTAACGCCTCTCGGGCACTTTCCGGCTCCAAAACAAGCTTCAATGCTTCAAGAACGGGTCCAAATTGGGTCCTAAAATCTAGCTCTCAAAAGCATCAGGGAGGTCCAAATTATCTTGCTCCTCTTCTTTAGTTTGAGGGATCCACGATAAATGAACGACCAAAACATGGGAGTGACCAGGCTTGGTAACCACTTCAAAGTCAAACTCTTGGAACATGAGTAACCATCTCATCATTCGACCTTTCATATATGCTTTATTTATCAAGAAGGATAGTGCCTTATGATCCACTTAAAACTTGAAGTGCGTTGAAAATAGATAGTAGTATTGAAACTTCTCCAAGGCAAACACCATCGCCATGCACTCTTATTCAGTTCACTGTGTAGTTTCTCTCTTGATCAGTGACACTTGTGTAGTAGATGGGCTAATCCAACCTTAAGGAGCCTTTTTGGCAAAGGAATACACTTAAGCCTTGTGTAGTGACCTTATGACTTGTGTAGTAGATGGGCCAATCCAACCTTAAGGAGCCTTTTTGGCAAAGGAATACACTTAAGCCTTTGACAGATGCGTTAGTATGCATATGAAGCTCTTCTATCCAATCAAGAGGTTGCAAGATGGGTGCTTCAATTAGACACTATTTTAGAGTGTTAAAGGCATATTCACAATTATCTCTACAAATAAACTTTGCATCTTTTCTTAGGAGCGTGTGCAAGGGGGTCGCCTTTGTTGCAAAATGTACGATGAACTGCTTGTAGCCCACATAGCCATGAAATCCCCTCCTACATACCCTCGAGAATTCCCACTGCTCGGTTAAGACCTCAACCCCTTTGTGAGATACTATGGTCAAAGCTCCATGCAACCATCGTGTTGACATAAACTGCAGCGTCTCCTCCATGCCCTTGGGATATCGAATTGGTCCATGCCGTGTACTATGTCAAAATTCAGATCGCACTTCCTCTCAATCTTGCATAGCTTGCTGGTACCTGGCGAGCCACGTCTCCATAGAGGCATGGTGCAACATACAAAAGCGATTAACTTTCTCCTCCATTGCAGTATTCATTTTTTTTTCTACCCCATTTCCAACCACCACATCTCCGGTCATTCTATCATCAACTTTCAGCGACCATAGCATATTGTTTTTTGGATCCACCGTTGGTAATCATTGTGAAATATGCACTAGCGTCTCAAACACCAACCAACCTTCAGCCATGCTATCTTATGGGGCCTCATACCCTCTGTTGACTACTAGGAAGACCATGGCTTTTTGAAGCAACATAACATACAGATTGATTCAAGGGAACCTTGACCCTAGGCAAAGGACTTAACAAGGTGGTAGTGAAGTTGTATGGCTTACAAAAAGGTAATGGATCCACCTCTATCAAAGTCTTATTGGAGTCCTCCAACAAAGTTATAGATGGTACATTAGCAAATCAAGAAGCTATCAAATAGATCTTTCCCAAGAAAATAGAGGCATAGTCCCTAATAGTGAGTACTATAAGCCAACTCCCAAAAAGAAACCTTGTTAATGTGTGACTATATTCTATTCGGAATCAGAAATGACTTCTAAAACTACCTCTGATAGTGAGATAGAAAAATGGATGTACTGCTCTCCCTATTACATGGCCATAGCAGAGCAAGACACATAAGTAGAAGATGATGCAGAGAACCTATTTGGATATATGCTTTTCATGTGAAAATGCATGCCTTGCTTGCTTTCCAAGTTGATATACTTCACATATTTTGTGTATTCCATCAACTCTAAACTTAGGCACGTCATCCACAATTTGTTTTGAGACTACATGTCTTTTAGCCAACTGCATATTCACATGACCAATTCTCTTATGCCAAATTTCAATATCAGCCCCAACACTTGAGCCTTGTGCAAACATAGTAACATCCATTTTAGGTAGATTTATATCAAGACTAAACAATCTACCAACACGTTTCCATTTTGCAAGCAATCTACAATCATGTTTTAGATCTTCTTCATAACAACCATCGATGTGAACCCAACATGCAATCCATGTTCTACCATTTGACCAACAAAAACCAAACTTTTTGTAATATTTGATAAATGCAGCACATTAGCCAAGTACTTAGTTTTGCCATCCTACATACTTAGAGAAACATTTCCAACATGAGTAATGGGGTGAGTTGTATCATCCCCCATCTCCATGTAGCTTAAATACTCTAGATTGTGTATCTCTCTAAAACACTGTCCATGAGAAGTTATGTGGCTAGAGGCACTTGAATATCTGTACCATACATAATTCATTGATGAACCATTAGTAATCATATTGTTCATAAATTACTCCATAAAAAACTTTTGTTCACTTTTATCATCATTATTTTTGCTACTAGATGCATAGTTACATTGCTATTTTTTTCAATTTCTAATTGTAGCTTTCTTTTTAAAGAGATTTTAAAAAATGTGGCCTTTCTAACCACAATGTCATCACTCTCTACTATCACCATAATTATTTTGCCTGCTAGAGTTTATACCTTGCTCTCTTTGGCTTCCCTTTCCTCAAGACTATTCATCTCTATTTTGCTATGCATCATAACCTTGACCATGACCACCACCATGGTCTCTCCTACGACCTCTACATATGCTAGTAGAGTAAAACACATGTTCAGTCTTATTTTTGCTTTGAGAAGAAGAGGAATCCAAGAAAAGGTTCTTCTCCTCAATAATCAACATATAAATAAAGTCTACAAAATTAGAGATATCATCCCTCGTATTCATAGATGACTTGAAACTCTTGTATTCATCTCCAAGTCTATTTGAGCACGCACACACAACATCATCATCATCAACTACCATAGTGATAGATCCAAGAGCTTCCACAATACTCTTGATCTTCAAGGCATAATAATTAATGGACATGTTCTCTATTTTCACTTGGTTTAACTTTGACTTGAGCTATAGCTTTTTGGCATTTTTATTTACTTCAAACAGCCTTACCAAATTCTTGCATGCAATGGCAAGGGTTTCAAATTCCTGCAAAAAGTTCATCATGCTATGTGGGACACTGATAGACAACCAATACATGACTTTACTCTATGTCTACTCCCAATCTTTCTTAGTCTTTAATTGTTATGTGGTAGCATTTTATGTAGGAACTTTAGCCGCTATTGCCATGTCTCCTTCAATGTAATTCCAAACACCTTTCCCCTTCAAGAAAAATTTTATCTTAAACTTTCATGTAGGATAATTGTTCTTATCAAGATTCTCATTGACAAAATAGTTGAAGTTATTAGACATTTTGATAGAATAGAAAACCTTGCAAAAACCTACAATCTACAAGCAAGCTGATACCAGGTACATCACAACTAAACACATAGCTTTTTTCATTAATTGCATAATAGTAATTGCAATCTACAATCTGTGTGCAAGTTCCTTTTGTGTCTGCAATAGTAAATATTTAAAACCTTACAAATTCAAAATTTGTATCTTGTGTACTTATAAATGGCAGACATAGACAAAATTGTAGTATACACAAAAACTATTGTCAAGACCACTTGCAAGTCCAAAAAAACAGAGGGAAAAATGACCTTAGATGCCAAAAATCAAAGCGAAAAATCCAGAAATGTTCGTTATGCATTATATACACTTTTCTTCGTGCTCATCAAGTTTCACTGCAATCAAATACTATAGCCTTGTCAGTTTGCAGGAGCCTCTTGTAGCTATAACTTAAGGCAAATTGAGCAAGGTAAAAGAGCTTCTCACCTATTGCTTGATTGCATACTTTTGTGTTCCAATGCCTTCACCTCAGCCTTGGATTGAACTTCACACAGTGGGATGGCTCTGATACCATAAAAACAAACAAGAGGAGAGAGAGATGAATCACTCAAGAGCATACACATACATCCCAAAGCAATGGAGACTTGAGAACATAGAGAGATAGGGTTGAAATCTTCTTCTTCTTCTTCTTCTTCTTCTTCTTCTTCTTTGTTCTTCTCTCACACAAAAGAACTAAGTCTACAACATGATAAAAAACTAATATGAAAGTATACAACATATGTATATGTGGTCAGTAATAAGTGTGAACATGCTAAAAAAGGAAGAGGTGGTATAATGAATGTGCCATAACTAAGGATGGTCTATGTGAGTATAGTCATCGTATAGTCCAACTATAAAATCAATGGTATATCCTTATGTCGGTCACCTAGCATGCCACTTAATAATATTGTGCCACATCACCAAGGCATGTAGTGGATGCTAGCTCATGTAGAGCTTGTCTATATCTCAACAAATTGTCTGTCCTTTAAGGTATTCTTCTCATGAATTTGTAGTAAGATGCTCTTTTGATCAGGAATCTACTCATGGTTACCCATCATCTTCTTTCTTGAACTGAAGCTCTTCTTGCTTTTGACCCACATCACAAGTCTCCTCTTGTTGTGAGGCTAGTTAAATTATATCCCAATGAATGTACCATTTAGCATATAAGGCAAGAATTTTCTTTTCAAGTTAGCATTCTTTAGAAAGAGATTTTTTGCCATCTCCAAAAATTCTCGAAGGTCTAGACTATGAATACAAAGCTCCAGTATGTTAGAAGTATAGCATGGGAATGAAGCTTGCACCCACAGCTTGACCAATGAAGGGGGGGCTTGCTCAAGATGCTGCGCCGAACACACATAGAATGCACAAGGAGAAGCTCACTCAAGAGACAAGAAGAGAGATGGAGGCCAAAACATTTTCTTGCTGGTTTTTTCTTCTTCTTCCACACACTTTACAATGTACACAAAGTATAGATAAGATACAACATAAAGGAAAGTGGCCTACTAAGTCAAAACGTTTTCTTGCTGGTTTCTTTTTCTTCTTCCACACACTTTACAATGTACACAAAGCATAGATAAGATACAACATAAAGGAAAGTGGCCTACTAAGTCAAACAATGCATAAACTGCTACACTAATTAACTGGCACTATAACTATGCCAGCTGTAAATAGGTGTAACAACCTAAATATAATAAGCAATGAGTCAGTGGCCATGTGAGAATCATAATGACCACCGACGTGCTAAGTGTAGATATGTGGACCCATCTAACCAAGCGGTCCATCATTAATGTCCGCATGTGTTAAGCTTGTCATCTCAACAGTCCCCCTCAAGCTCAACTGCATCTCTACAACTCCAAGTGAGCTTCGAAGCTTTTGAAGCTTCTCTATACACAATGCCTTCGTGAAGATGTCAGCTATCTGATCTTGTGTGCTGACATACACCAAGTCAATCTCACCTGCTAGTACTTCTCTCTCACAAAGTGGTAGTGTACCTCAATATGTTTTGTCCTGGCATGGAACACATGGTTCCTAGCCAACTGTATACTGCTCATGTTGTCACAATAAATGACAACTGGACCTTCCACCTGCACATCTAATCCAGCCAATAACTTTTGCATCCATACTACCTCACATGTTGCAACAACAGCACCTCTATACTCAGCCTCTGTACTTGACAAAGCAATTGTAGATTGCTTTTTGTTGCTCCAAGTAACTACTGCACTACCAAGAGAGAACATGTATCCATTGGTAGATCTTCTATTAGACATACTACCAGCCCAATCTGCATCTGTGTATCGAAATACCTGTACATATGTACCTGCCTCATAGAAAAGTCCATAATGTAATGTGGACAATTGTAGATTGCTTTTTGTTGCTCCAAGTAACTGCTGCACTACCAAGAGAGAACATGTATCCATTGGTAGATCTTCTATTAGATATACTACCAGCCCAATCTGCATCTGTGTATCGAAATACCTGTACATATGTACCTGCCTCATAGAAAAGTCCATAATGTAATGTGGACTTCACATATCTCAATATGCATCTAACTGCATCCAAATGTGGCTTTCTAGGTACTTGCATAAACTGACTCACAAGACCAACAATGTAGCTCAAGTCTGGCCTTGTAATGGTCATGTAGATCAAACTCCCCACTATCCTCTTGAACATAGTAGGGTCTTGTAGATCAAACTCCCCACTATCCTTATAATGGTCATATAGATCAAACTCCCCACTATCCTCCTGAACATAGTAGGGTCTTCTATCTCATCGCCAACATTAGCACTCAACTTTACATTCTACTCCAACGGGACTAAAAGTGGTTTGCATGCTGTCATACCATACTTGGACAACATATCTAAGCCATATTGTCTTTGGGACAGCCATATACCATCATCATATTTGATCACCTCAATGCCAAGGAAGTACCTTAGCTCACCTAAATCCTTCATCTCAAACTTCTTCTTTGACTTCAGCAATCCCACTATCACTATCACCTATAATAATCAAGTAATCTACATAGACGACTATGATGACAAAACCTGCATCTCCCTTTTTCACATAAAGTGAGTGATCAACATCAGAAACATAAAAGCCAATATTGACAAGATACTCTCTGATCTTGTCAGACCATGCTCTAGGTGCTTGCCTGAGCCCATAGAGCGCCTTCTTCAACCTGCACACATACGTGGGATGCTCTAAATCTTCATAACCTACTGGCTGATCCATATACACTTCTTCCTACAAATCACCATGCAAGAAGGCTTTCTTCATATCCATTTTCTGCAACCTCCAACCTTTGGCTTCTGCCAAAGCAATCACACATCTGACTATTGCCATCCTAGCAACAGGACTAAAGGTTTCTTCATAATCTATGCCATATGTCTGGGCATAGCCTTTTGCAACCAACCTAGCTTTGTACCTACTAATAGAACCATCTGCATTGTGCTTAATCTTATAAACCCACTTACATCCAATAGCTTTCTTGCCCTTTGGCAATGATACTAGATCCCAAGTCTTATTGGCCTCTAATGCAGCCATCTCCTCATCCATTGCTGCATCCCAATGAGCAAGACCAACAGCCTCCTCCAAACATGTGGGCTCAATATCCTCAATCACTTTCACCATATAAGAATAATGGTGAGTTGCATAACCTTTAAAACCAAATCTGTTAACATGGTATCTCACCCTGCTAGACCTGCGTACCACTGGATCACTCAATGTAGTCTTTGCACTGACGCGTGCTCTCTGCACACATGGAGTCCTCACTAAAGGAATACCAAGCTCATCATCCAAGCTCTCTGAGCCACTGGAGTCTCCATCAAGAACTGCATCAATGCCAACTGACACTTTATTCTTTCCTTTGTCTTTACATGTAGTGCTACTAGATGCACCTGAAGATGTAGAGCTACTCCTTAGTCTCCCAGACCAAGGACTACCAGATGATGTCTTTGGTCCATCAAACAAGAGTCCGTGATTCTTGCTTTTTAGCTTGCACATGAGTGTCATGATCATCATCATCATCCAATGCATCACCACTAGATGCATACCAACTGCTCATTTCATCAAAGATGACATCCCTACTCACTCTGAACTTACACGTGATAGGGTTACAACAACGATACCCTTTTTGCTCCAAAGAGTATCCAACAAAGACACACTTTTCAACCTTTGGATACAGTTTCTTCCGCAACTCATCTGGGATATGAACATATCCAATACAGCCAAACACTTTCAAGTGTGAGACATCAAACTTCTTACCTGTAAAACATTCTTCGGGGATCATACCATGAACTGCAGTTGTGGGAGTTCTGTTCATAATATAAACAACAGTATGAACAGCCTCAGACAAAAAATGCTTAGGCATATTCTTTTCAGCCATCAAGGTACGTGCAACTTCTGCAATATGCATGTTTTTTCTTTCTACAACCCCATTTTGCTGTGGGGTATACCTGCATGTGAACTGTCTCTTTATCCCATGAGACCTTAGAAAATCACTGAACTCATTCGAGAGGTACTCTCCCCTCCATCTGACCTCTCGTTCATAAAATATACCCACAGCTTTCTAGAACAATCATCAATGAATGTGATAAAGTATGAACTGCCTCCAAGAGATACATTTTGTGTAGGCCCCCAAATATTTGTATGCACAACATCAAGGATATTTCTGCTTACATCTCTGTCATGTGAAAAGGGTTGTCTTGCTTGCTTACCAAACTGACATGCTTCGCATACCTTATGAAATTCTGCAATTCTAAATGTAGGCAAACCTGTAACCAACCCTTTGGGCTGCATTAATTTCAGCCTTTGTACATTTTCATGTCCAATGCGTTTGTGCCAAATTTCAATATCTGCAACAACACCTTTTCCTTTAGCATACATAGCGGCATTCATAGTAGGAATTCCAGCATCCAGAGTAAACATACATCCAACTCTACTTCCCTTTGCAACCAACCTACACTTGTCATTGAAGTCTTCTACAAAGCATGAATTGCAGCCCTTGCTCTACCATTTGACCGACTAACACCAAGTTCTTTGTAATAGATGGCACATGTAATACATCTGAAAGACTCTTTGTCTTACCATCAGGCAAGGACAAGGAAACTTTTCCAATATGTGAAATTGGGTGGCATGAATCATCACCCGTCTGCACATAATCTGTACTTTGCACATCCTGCATCTCTCCAAACCATTCTGCATGGCTGGTCATATGATTGGATGCACCTGAATCAACATACCAAACATCATCATGTGTTCCCTTTCGTGTAACAGCATTCAGTATATACTGCATAACAAACAGACGTTCATTTTTTTTTTCATTCTGTCGTGAAGAGGATGCATAGTTTCCTTGCTGCAACTTACCACTGCGGATATCATCTTTCTTAACATAAGATTGGGCTGCAATATGACCTGTTTTGCCACAGTAGTGAAACACAATACCAGAGTTGTTAGAACCTTTGTTCTGCCATCCACCTCTTCCTCTAAAGCTCCCCCTGCCTCTAAAGTTACCACGACCTCCTGAAACCTGCATATCGCCAAATTGCTGATTCAATCTGTTTTGCTGGTTGTCACTATCACGTCCTGTACCACGGCCTCTTGAAGAGGACTTGCCACGTCCCCTTCCTGAACTGGAGTAGAAAGCTTGGACCTGTTTACCACTTTTTTCAGATGTCTCACTCTACATGTTGATCTCTTTAGTGATCATAAGGGAGACCAACTCATCAAAATCTGGAAATGGCTTTTTGACATATACAGAAGTTACAAAAGACTTCCAAGCCTTTTCATTGTTAAGTCCACCCAAGGTAGATGACACCAAATCATCATTATCGGGCATTGCATCAATCGTTGTCAAGGCATCTGCAATGCTCCTTACCTTCACTGCATACTCATTGATAGACATCTTCCCTTTCTTCAATGTATTCAACTCTTGCTTGAGTTGAATCTTTCGTGCCTTTGTATTTACGGAAAACATACTTTCAAGTATGGTCCAAGTTGCATATGAACTCTCTGCATTTCTAATATGTCCCAGCATATTATTGTCAATTACTGCAGACATCCAATACATGACCTTTTTGTCTTTTGCATTCCATTCCTTCCGTGCCTTTGTCTCTTCTACAGTTGGAGGATCACTCACCTTCGGCTCCTTTTCTTCACCTGAAACAAACTCGTAGAGGCATTTTCCAATAAGGAAGTTCGTGACACGGAACTTCCATGAAGGGTAGTTGTTCTTGTCGAGCTTCTCAATGATGGGGTTTCCACTGTTCTCTGCCATTATCACAAAACTAATACCAAACAGCAAGCAAATCTTCTGCAATCCTCAACCTGTAGTGCACAGCAATATCCCATACAATCTTTTTCACTGTCTGCTCAACAATACATGCAATCTGCACAACCACTTTGCAGATAAACCTTGTGTTTATTCGCTGATAAACACCTTTGAACTTACAAATATGAAATTTGTAACTTGTGCACCTGTATACGACAGACATAGCTGAAATTGAAGGATACCTCGAACTGTTGTCCGCAACCTTGTGAGTCTAAAACGGGGCATGAAATAACCTTGGATGGCCAAAATAGCAGCGAAAAAGCCCTAAAGGGCCTATTTGTAGAATACACAGTGCTCTTTGCACACACCAAATCTCACTGGAATCTGAGATTTTTTCTTTGCCCTCCTTCCGGTGACTCCATAGGCACTGTCCAAGAGAAGAAGTAGAGAATGGAAGAGCTTCTTACCCGGTGCTTGCTTGCTCGAATCCTTGGCTCCTCTCCTTCGCTTTAGCCTTCAAAACCAGCCTCAATCAGTGGTGGAGCTCTCGTACCATGTCACAAATTGCGTGGTGGGGGGATTTGCTCAAGATGCTGCGCGGAACACACACAGAATGCACAAGGAGAAGCTCGTAAATGAGAAGATCTAATTTTTGTATTTCTCTCTCCTCTTTGTTTCTTGGGGAGGGCTAATTAGATGGAGAGGATAGACAATATTTTTGAAGTGTAATAGCACATAGATCAAGTGATTTGGATGCGTCAGCGGATGGCAGCTAGAAAATAACATCAGTGGTTCCACTTTTTTGAAATACGATGCATGTGTATACAGATTTTAGAGTAATCCAATTTTATTTTGTTTTTATGATGAATCTTTAGTGCATATGATGAAAAGATGATTGGAAATAGTTGAAATATATTTGTTGATATCTACAATTTCAAAGAAATCAATCATTTTTTTCACACATTAAAAATAATAAAACCATAAAATAAAAAACATGGGATTTAATGGAAAATGGTATTGTTCTTGGGCTTTGGAGAACAAATGATGTTCACATGGTATGAAAATGAGTATATTGATGGATCACACTTCGCATTAGTTATAAAAATCAATGAACTTAGAAAAATTAATAATTTACATTGAAATAAATGGAAAAATTCATGGAAGATAGTCAAACGAAGAGAACAATTAAGAAAAAATGGTTTTTGGCACATTAAAAATGATAAAAAATTAAAAGAATCTTTGTGATTGTGTATGAAGATAAAGCATGATGATTTACCTCAATTTAGCTCTATTTATATGTTAAAGTACATATTTAGATCTTATTTCTATGGAAAATGCTTACGAAATATCCCTACATCTATACAAGCAAGCAAAACGTAAATGGTAGGGGGTGTGAGGTTGAAATAAAAATATATTTGATTAAGTCGCTAATTTCTTTGCATATCTTAGCACATAGGCTATGGTTTATATAAGTTTTTAAGGAGTTCAGCGGCATGGGTTAACCCGATGTTGTTTCTTAGCAACACAACACGTCGCTAGTAGAAAGAAATCATGAAAAGATTGTTTGTGCACTTTATGTTGGCTGGTGTTTAGTTAAGCTATTTGAGTAAGGAGTGGCATACACTTTGCATATGCAATCTAAATATGGTATCAAAAAATAAATTCTTGGATGCATTGTAATTGTATGTCTAGGTGACGACCAACATTGAGAGTGTAAGATCCCCTTTGTTGTAGGATAATACGATATCTTGAAAAATTGATTAAGTAAGGAACATGTAGAATCTCCTGGGTTGTTACGTTTATCTTATGAGAAGACTCTATTATGCTTATGTTTTATGTTGGAGATGGCACATCCTAGGGCTAATCCCTAGGGTGTAGAAGAGCTATAGGGGCCACAATGCTCCATTGGGGGGAGCTCTTTGTATATGTGAATCGAGGTATCGATCATTGGTATGTTGGGATACTCTCTTGGTTGGAGTTGAGGTGGAAAAAATCATTGGACTATAAATTGATACAACCACATGATTTAGCTAGATCAGTGTACAATCTCCAAATGCTCCTGGCCATAAGGCTGTGAGGGTGAGTTGCTGAGTATACGAGACCCTATGGCTAAAGCTCTAGAGCTAGTGTTGGGTATGCGACCAAAGAGCATTGAAATAGATCTCTTATTTCCTAATAGGCACTATCAAGTCAAGATTTAATAGTAAAAAAGAGTTGAAAGGGCTAGATAGTGAGTTGAGATCATTAAGAGGTATTCTCCTAAGCATAGTAGTCTAATATCCTTGAGAAACAGAGGTCTTGTTGACCCAATTAATATCCTAGTTTGTTCGGTCTAGCATTCCCCTTTCCCTGAAAAGTCAATCTACTTCGAATGGAAGTGTAACCCCACCGATATAGATCCCTACAATGAACGGTCCTCGTGGTGGCATAACCCATTAAAATACCTATAGGAAGGCTAGATTTTCCAGCCCTAGGTTTTCCTCTACCCATGAGGAAGATGCAAAGCTCCACATAAGCGAGTTCCAAAAAGTAATGTTAAATGTTGAATTCAAGACGAAGGACATCTCACAATATTTTTTAACATGACTCTGAAAGAAAGAGTTACAATGTGGTATCATGGCTTGGAAGCCAGAATCATAACCATGATTGATTTATTCTTTGTGTCCTTTCAAAGGGAAATTTCCCATGAGAGATGTAGTTAATACTAGCTATGTGTTCTGAATGTGACACGTTAAGAGCCCCATGAGAATACTGGAGCTATTACATGTGAGCTAAGAGTTAGTAGGGATGTTTTTTTAAATGAAATGAGTAGTTGCTACAGTAATGTGCAAAATGCAGTTGGAGTTGATGAGCATGAGAGTGTGGCTGTGCAAAAAATAGGTCGAGTCAAAGACATTGAGTAGACCATAAGAGTCTCCTAGTCATGCTTCTATTGAGATAGATCTTGGACTGGCAGATTGAGTCCATCGGTTACACCACCAAGCACATCACGTGTCAAAAAAAGGTAAAAAAAGTTGGGGACTTAAGATGTTCATCAGGTTTCTCTCATGTTGATGCTAATTAAGATGGCTATGAGTAGAGCTTGGATGAGGAGTTTGGGATTCCATCCATTAAAACACCTAGTGTGTGGAAGGCATGAGGATGCTAAAAGCACTTGGTAGTGATCCAAGTCCATGCAAGTCAAGTAGAGCGAGAAAGCCAACGTAACGGTTAACATACGATAGCTATGTAGCTCATCACTATGCATACATGGCTAAGGTTGTGCGGAATGTGGAACCCGCTTGTGTTGAGGATGTAGTTGGTAATGAGTATTGGGATCATGCTATGGATGAAGAAATGGTTGCACTTATGGATAATGACACATGGGAGTTAGTGCCCTTACTTAAAGGAAAGAAAGCTTTTGGTTGCAAATGGGTTTACCAGGCCAAGATGGATCTATTGATGAGTGCTATAAGGCATGGCTAGTTGTCAAAGGGTATGCAAAGCATAGAGCAGTGGCTACATCAAAAGGTTGGATCATGCATCAAATGGATGTTAAAAATTCCTTCTTACAAGGGGAGTTATAAGAAGAAGTTTATGTGGAGCAACCACCTGGTTATGTGAATAAGAATCATCCAGATTATGTATGCAAGCTTTGTAAGCCCTTATATGGATTGAAGTAAGCACCTAGGGCACGACATGCTAGGATTGCAGAATACCTTGTCAGTATTGGATTTTGTAGAGCACACACTAATCTATCTATGTGGATGATACTAAGATAAAGATTGACAATGCAAAGAGTCTTCTCAAGGCTAAATTTGAGATGAAGGATTTAGGAGAGCTGTGCTATTTTCTCCACAAAGAGATAATCACAACTCTAGAGGGTATATGGTTGTCATAGAGATAGTATGCATTGGATATGTTAAAGAAGTATGGTATGGCTACTTGCAAGTCTATTTCTATACCGTTGGATATTAATGTTAAGCTTAGTGCATATGAGGGTGACTCGATTGAGGATGTCACTATGTATTGAAAGATTGTGAGCAGCCTCATCTATTTGATGATCAAACTAGGCCAAACCTAAACTATGTGGTTGGTTTGGAGAGTCACTTTATGTAGCTTCCATAGAAGACACATTTGGATATAATGCAACATACATTGCGCTATGTCAAGTCCACATTGGACTATACCTTATTCAATCGTTCAGGTGTACCATTGGACTTGCATGGTTACACAAATGTAGATTGGGCCAATAGTATTTTAGATAGGAGATCTACCTATGGTTTTATGTTTCCTTTGGTGTTGGTGTTGTTACTTAGAGCAACTAGAAACAACTGACTGATCTAGTACTACAAAGGAGGAAGAGTATAGAGGTGCTGCAATTGTAGCATATGAGGTAGCTTGATTATGCAAGCTACTTGGTGATTTGGGGATGTAGATGGATAACAAGGGTATCATCTATTGTGATAACCTTAGTAGCATTCAATTGGCTAGGAACCTAGTGTATCATGCCTAGACCAAACACGTAGAGGTCCATTACCATTTCATTCAAGAGTGGGTTCTAGCAGGTAATATTGACTTGCAGCACAGAAGAACAAGTTGCTGAGATTTTCACCAATGCCTTGGGAGAGTTAAAGCTCTTTGATGCTTGAAGACTATGGTTGGAGCTAACAAGCTCATGCTGAGCTCTAAGGAATCTACTACATGCCTTAGTGATGTGGTATGATTTTATTCACTGGCGCGTTAGGTGATTGACATGAGGATACACTAGTGATTCTATAGTTGGACTACACCCACATGGTCCATCTTGGGTTATGGCACATTCATTATGCCACCTCTTTCTTTCTTAGTAGGTTCAGACTTAGTGACCGCATGTACATACGTTGTGTAGTTTCATATTAGTCTTTTATCATGTTGTAGACTTAGTTATTTTGTGTGGAAGAAGAAGAAAGAAGAAGAAAAAGATTTCAGTCCTATCTCTTTGTGTTCTCAAGTCCCCATTTCTTTGTTGTATGCGTGTGCACTCTTGAGTGCTTCATCTCTCTCCCTCTTATCTGTTTTTGTAGTTGCAAAGAACGTGGAGGTTATGGACATGCAACACCTAAGGGTTGATGCAATAAATGCGGTGATGATTTTAGTCTCATTTGCCCAACCATACATAGCATGGTGGTTCTCCTATGAGTTTACAGAAGATCCAATGAATTCTAGCATGTTGGTCTTTGAGGATCTTATGCCATAATCAATGCTTGAGGATGACACCATGGATCACTTATATGACATAGCAGATATATTGGATCACAATTATCCTTTTGACCCTAGTGGTAGTATGGAGACCTATGCTTGTATGGATGATCTCTATGTCCCTCATGCCTACCATGCATGTTATCCCTTTGATCTAGAGGGATGGAATGACTTGGAAAAGCTTTTCCTAGATCACCATTCCCTAGGCATAGTTCCCCTATCTAAGAGAGGCACTATTACTTAAAGACTTGGCTCTTATTTTAACATAGGTAGCCCAAGAATAATTTTTTCCCTGTCCCTATATCCAAGACTTACCTAGACTCAAAGTACCCCAAGAAATATTTGTTTTGAAATGTAGTATGCCTCATTTGGAGCAGTCTATGGAAAGTTATGGCGGATTCTTTATAACAAGGTTTGAGTAGACAACATGCTATCCATAGTTTGCAGCTAGCTAGTGCTCAAGGATTAATGGCCAAAATCTCCACTTAATCCATTTCCATGGATGTATATATCATAACAATGGTCAAAGCTGCTCTCACCAATCAAATCCTTTCCACTTTTGATATTTCAATAATTACTTGTTATCAAGATGGCACAAGTACATAAGGTGTAAGAGGCTTGTATATAAATTTATTTAGTGATCATGATGCAATAATAAACAATCCTCTTCATCTTCTTCCTTTTTGTCTATAAACACTATATTAGAGAATTTGGAAAATTTTAAATCCCAATTTCAAATAAGTGATAAATATTTGACCACATAGCTAGATCTTGATCGATATTTGAAAGTGCGATTTGGGAAGGTAGCTTATATAGCATTTAGGGTAGACTTCACCTTTAAGTACGGTAACAAGATTTGAACATGTGGTAAAATAATGAAGGTATTGGGGGTTCTCAAAGTGCATGGTTTTCCCAAATTTCATAATATAGTGTTTATAGCTTTAATGGCTTCTCTCTCTTTCTCTCACCTATTCTAGTCTCTCTCTTCTCTATATTCTCTTTTTCTTTATTCTCCTATTTTCTCTCTTATCTCAAGGCTCTCTCTTACAATTAATATCAGAGATTAGGTTTTTGATCCATTTGATTTTCTCTATTTCTCCGTATCCATTTTCCTATTTCACCTTAGAAAATCCAAGGCATCATGTATATTTGTTACATGGAAAGGACTTGTAGGCCTTCTAAATGTAGCAATATCTTTGAAGGCTTTCATAGGAGTCTTGGACAATTTTGACATCATCATGGCTAAAATTGTAGGCTGTTGTCGTGATGTTATGAGGACACAGTGTGAAAAAGTATGGAATGCATCATCATCCGACTTCTCTATTGATCTAGAGAGTCAATGTGATCTGAGCCATTAGTACTAGTGTGAGTTGCATGGATTATCCGAAAATACTAGATTTTTGGATAATTTTAGCCTATTTTTTATATTATTTATTGTAAAAATCCAAAAAAGTTAGAAAAAGCTTCTAGATTAGGATGGCATGCAAAAAGCTAGTTGCTTTTTCAGCCAATTAGGAGATTTTTCATAAAAAAGACAGATTGACGAAATCGCACGTGTCGCAATCACTGTAAATAGGTTGAAAACTGCAGATTGAACTGAAAGAAGAAGGAGTGATCTGGGAGATCTATGAGCAGGTGTCCTGCGGTTTTACCCCCCTTTCGAATCCAACGGAGCCATCAGATTTGGGTTTCGGATAGTAGAGAAAGAGTTGATTTTTCTGATTCACATTTTTGGTCTACAAAGGAGCTTCAGGAGAACTAATGGCTGGAGTTTGCTTCTGAGTAGTGCAAATATTCCAGGTTCTTTCAATACATATTGATTCAATTCATTGTGATTTTTTTTTGTCGTGTTTACCACTTGGGTATTCTCTATCTTCTCTTCCATCTCCTATCTCTACTTCCTTCTACTTCTGATCCCCGGTGGATTCGACCTTTCGACAAAAACCCCTCTGACATTAGTGAACCCGACGTGAAAGGTCATCACAGAAGAAGGAAAGATAATATGGGAGAACCTTCGAATACAATCTCGAGTGATGTTTTGCAACAGTCGGTGCAAAATATGAATATACTTATGCAGGTACAACAACAACAATAGGTGATGCAAGCTTCAACTCAAACAGAAAGTGTTGTGATGAGTGCTTTGTAAGCAGTTGAGCGTGAGATGAAATTATTCAATGGCAGGAATGTATCTACATATGTACATACCTATGCTCAGAAGATAGAATTCTTTGGAGTGGCTCAATCTGCATGGAGCCGGTATTTTGTACATGTTATTGTTCATGAACTAAAAGCATGGATTATTGAATTATACTTGCAGGATGCTAACTGGGTAGCCTTCAAGAAGACACTTAGGGAAGAATTTTACATTGAGGACACCAGTTTGATTACGCGCAAGACTTTTCAAGAGTGGGTTATACAACCCAATAAGGGTCTTGTGGCTACAGAATTGTTAAGAGAATTTGAAAGTAGATTTGAGTAGTTGGATCTTGCAGAATAGCGAGCTCTTACAAGTCAGAAAATTGAATTGTTTCTATAGGCAGTTGATCCTGAGCTTCAAGAGAAGCTTGATGATTTGCTGGAGAATCAAACTACAGAGACATGTTTGAAAGCAGAGTGGAGACATGTCAAGCAAGCTGTTACTGCGCTTGTGAAGAAGCATAGAAGAAGAGAAAGATTGCATGTCTCTAGCTTGCCCACTGTTAAAAGTACAACAGTTGAAGTATCCAGTAAGCCACCCGCTTCTATGGCTGACCCTATGGCTGTACCTGCTATTGTTCCCTCTATTAGGGAAGATGCCTTAGATGAATTGGTCAAAGGGATGCGGGATCTTCAATTGAAGGTTGCAAAATTGGATGAAAAAGGACAAGAGGAAAGGGGACGAGCAGCAGCCCCTAAGCCTGGAAAAAGATGTATGTGGTGTGACAATTTGAAGCACAAGAGAAATGATTGTGCTGCCTATCAGGAGGCCTTGGCATGACATCTTATCTTTTGGAAAGATGGCAAGATCCATACAGAAGAAACGAGATTTCCTCTTGCTTTGAATTTTGGAAAGGGAGATATGCAGAAGTTGTTGGAAGACTTGGCTATTCAAAATGCTTATGCGATGGTACATGCTTCTACTTTTGGTCTATAGTTGGATAGAATGCATGGCCAAGTGATGGTTGGTCTAAAGGCTGAAATATGAACACATGCTTTACATGTAGCTGAAAAGAGAAAGGTCACTGATAGTGAAATGTCTCATGCAGGGCAAGACATTCATGGCATAACTGGTTGGGAATCACTGGTAGATGCATATTCAGTGTATGCATATTTAGCAAAGGTACAAAAAACGGATGTACTTGTGAAAGAAAAATGAAAAAGAGATGAAGATATTGCAGGGACATCTAAAAGAATGACAAGAAGAAGTGTGGATTAGCCTAAAGCTGCAAATTAGCCACCTCCCGAGCATGTTATGGAAGAGGTCAGTCAGAAGCAAAAACAGGATAACAAACAAGAGGGCAAAAAGAAGGGCAAGCAGCCAGGATATAAGTTGCAATTTGACATTGAGATAGCCACAAATCTTAAGAAGGTTCTTGAAGAATGGATCTTAAACAGTCGGGTGGAATTTACCTTGGGAGGAGGTGCTTGGCATTGCCAAGCAAGAATTTCATGATGAGATCATTGACATAATTAAAAGGAAGCGTCAGTTTCTTGGTGATACCACTAGTGCATTGCTGCAATTTGAAGAGGAAACTGGTTTGTTGGGTATTCGGGCTGAATATGAGCATGAAGTAAGTACAGGATTGTCTATGCAAGATGCTTCCAAGCAATGGACAGCATGTGGAAAAGAGAAGAAAGTGGTTGAAAATGCATTGTTTTGTAGCAATATGCATGGTGGAGTAAGGCAAATGCAACAATATGGAGAAGAGACTCTAGGATTTATTCCTCGTAGTCACTACACAAGAAATCATTGGGCTAGAGCTACCACTAAAACAGTAGTGAAAATAGGGGAAACGTGAAACTCCTTGTGTTGCTTTACTTGACCATGGGTCTGAGATAAATGCCATTGAGTGGGGATTGTATGAAAATGGTGCATGGCCTATGGACATTGATCATGGTTGGCGTATGAGGGCTACAAATAATTCTTCAGGGGAGCCCTATGCTGCACGTCCTAATGTAAAAGTGACAATTGGTGATGTATAGGAAGAGCAACACTTCTTTGTGCAAGATAATTCCTCATATGCAGTGATTTTGGGACAGTCCTATATTACAGGAGTGCGTATGGAAACAAAGGTACTTGATGATGGTTCTGCTTATGCAATAGTCAGAAGCAAAGATGGGAGGAAAGCAATCCAATTTCTTACTATTTGTGTTAATCATCCTAGAAATCGTGATACGCTTCGAGAGTCTCCTTTGGTTCCAAGTGCAAGGGAATTCAAAGACCTGGATTTTCATTTAGCACTATTGTAATGCCGGGCTACAATAGTGCTGTTCAGAGGGTGTATGTATTTAGTATTGGTAATTCTCAGTTTACAACAAACAGTTCATGCTCGTTTAAGCCTATGGAAGCTATGTGTAGGGCTGAATGCATATCTATGAAACGGGCTATTAAGAAACTGAGATCGTTGGTGCTGTTAGCTGAAAATGATGGCATTTCAGGTATATTTTATGGGCTGAATATTACTGACACTATGGCTGAAATTTTAGCAACTATACATGCAAAAAATAAGGTTGAAAACACTTGGATATGTATGATGTTATAGCATTGTTTGCTTAGCAGGAAGGATTACAATGGGTTGAAGCACTTGTGGAGACAAAGTATAAGATAGTTGAAAAAAAGGTGAAACCAATTGCTTTGCCACTTCCACCAGAGAGTGAGGGTATGTATGAAAAAGTGTCAAGGCAGCCAAGCTTATGGGATCCTAAAGATATAGGTCATTAGTTTACATCTAAAACATTATAGGAATTAAAAGTTGGTGCAGAAGGGTTTCTTTTGCCTGCTGAGAGAAATTGTTTTATGTAGATGTTGGCTAGATATGGGAAGGCATTTGCATTTCAACCAAGTGAAATAGGTTGTGTGGATCCAAATGTTGTCTCTCCTATGGTCATATTTACTGTGCCACATATAACATGGAACTTGAGGCCTATTCCAGTGCCTAAAGATTACTTGCCAAAGTTGATGGATTTGCTAAATGAAAAGTTTCGCATGAAGATCTTGGAGCCTTCTTTAGCCCCGTACTCAAATTGTTGGTTTATTGTGCCAAAAAATAATGGGGCTTTGAGATTTATTCAAGACATGCAACCGGTCAATAAAGTGACCATAAGAAATGTGGGTGCAGGTCTTGTGGTTGATGAATTTGTAGAGGCTTTTGCAGGCAGGGTGATCTATTCTTTGGGTGATCTTTACTCGGGGTATGATCAGTTTCAGCTTGCAATTGAAAGCAGGGATATCACAACCATGAAGACTCCTTTGGAGTTAGTACGGATGTGTACTCTCCCACAGGGTGTAACAAACTCAGTGGCACACATGACAAATGCTATGAATAGGGTACTTAGGGATTTTATACCACAATTGACTATGCCCTTCTTGGATGATGTTCCAATCAAAGGGTGTGCAGTGGATGAAAAGAATGAAGAGATGGATGCTCATGGATGCAGATAGTTTGTTGTAGACCATATTGTGGATTGTGAGAGGATTTTGACACGTCTAAAAGAGGTGCATTTAACTCTTTCTGGACAAAAGTCTGTCTTTGGAGTTGAAGAGGTTTTGATTGTTGGGCATATGTGTGGGCCTTATGGACGAAGGCCATCACTAGAAAAAATAGATGGGATTGATAGAATGCGAGATGAATGCGCGAATGTATCAGAGGTGCGTAGATTCTTGGGTGCATGTGTGTTCTATTTGATATGGATTTCTCACTTTGCACATGTAGCCGATGCTCTTTATCAGCTTCTAAGGAAAGTTCAAATTTTTCATTGGGAAAGGAAGCATCAGAAAGCAATGAAGAAATTGAAGCAACTCTTAAAATCTGCTCCTACGTTGAGAAAGGCTGACTATTCACATGGAAAGCCTATCATTATTACTGTTGATACAAGCCCAATCGGGATTGGATGGGCAATTGGGCAAGATGATGAGGAAGGGGAAAGGTATGCAATATGCTTTGGTGCAAAAGTATTGACTGAATGACAGAGAAGATATCCACAAGTAAAAAGAAAATTATGGGGAATTGTGACAGCCCTTAAATGTGATAAGGATTATTTTATGGGTGCTCATGTAGTCATTGAGACTGATTGTTTGCCAATATTGGGTATGATTACTAGTTGTGCTACCTCGGACATTGCTATGCTCCGATGGATTGCATACATCAAATATTTGAACCTTGAATTTTGGCATATTGCAGGAAGAGATAACCCAGTGGTGGGCAGACATGTTATCTCGAGCACGCTATGAGAATGAAGATGGGATGATGGATGAGGAGGAAGAAGATGACTTTCTTATGGCTGAAAATGATGTTGCAAGAGTGAATTTAGCAATGCAAGGTGTTGCTATAACATTAACAGAATCTTGGACAACAAAGAGAAGACACTTTAAATTTAGCAATGCAAGGTGTTGCTATAGCATTAACAGAATCTTGGACAACAAAGAGAAGACACTTTAAATGTTTTGCATCTTGTGTAGAAGTGTTTTTGGAAGACAAATATGTAGGAGAGTGGCTGAGAATTGGTCAATATCTCAATACATTAACAAAGAGAGATGAATGGTCAGATGAGGAGTTTAAGAAGATCAAGTCTAGGAAAGCCTAGATTTTTCTTAAAATATGGATACTTATGGAAACATGCTAAAAAGAAACAGGGTATGCCATTGCGAGTTTTGGGTGACAGAGCTTCACAAGTAAAAGTAATACAAGAATTTCATGAAAGCTTGTGGGCTGGTCATAGAGGTGTTTGGGGTACTTTTACAAAGATCAAAGAAAGATATTGGTGGCAAGGTATGTATAAGGATGTTGCTCACTTTGTGGAAACATGTACGACATGTCAAATGTATTCAACTGTGAGACATCGGGATGGATTGCAACCCACATATCCATTGTCTCTTCATTTTAAGTGGGTGGTGAATTTGGTCACAATGCCTACTACAAGTCTTTGGCAAATGAGGTATCTTGTGCTTGCTTGTGAAGACTTGACTAATCAAGTGGAAGGGAGAGCTCTACGTACTAAGATGACAAATGCCGTATGTACTTTTCTCTTAGAAGAGATCTTTTGTCGATATGGTTGTGTGGGAAAAATTATAGTAGATAGGGGTGAGTTGGATGCAGATGAAGCTCATGATTTCTTTGTACGGTTGGGGATAAAGCTTGCTTTAACTTTAGCCTATAACCCTGAAGGAAATGGAAAAAGTGAAAGAGGTCATCCACCTATTGTGAAGGCATTGGCAAAAGTATGTGGAGAGAAGGTAAAAGAGTGGCCACAATTGCTCCCTTATGCTTTGTGGGCTGACAGAACAACTCATAGTGCTGTTACTGGATATATGCCTGTAGAATTGATGTATGGTCAAAAACCTATCATGCTAATAGAAGAGATGACAGTCGCATGGAGTGTGTTACCTTGGGAAGAGGAGTTGAATCGAGAGGAGTTGTTGGCCTTACGCATTAGACAGTTGGAAAGGAAGTCAGAAGACATAGAGGTAGCAACTGCAAAGTTAAGGGCAAAAAGGATACAAAACAAGAAACGGTTTGACAAAAGACATAGACTGAGACCAAGAACCATACAAGATGGGGATTGGGCATTGGTTTATGATAGCAATTTAGATAACCAGCATAGTGCCATACGTAAAGTTTCCAAAAGATGGTTTGGACCCTATGTGGTAAGAGAGATGTTTGATAATGCTACTTATGTATTAAATGAGCTGGATGGGACATCCATAAAACTTCCGGTAGTAGCAGGGAAAAGAATCAAATTATTCAAAAGGCGGGAATCTACTGCCTATGAGTTGCCAGAATCGGAAGAAAATAGTGGCCATGATACAAAGGCTAGCCAGGAAGATATGGAAGATGAAGAAGTAAAGGATATGGTTGCAGAGCATGAGGAGGACTCAGAATCCGGTGACAACTAGGATTTTGGCACATACCAAAGGATGTGCAAGTTCAGAGGGGGTGGATGTCGTAATGTTATGAGGATACAGTGTGAAAAAGTATGGAATGCATCATCATCCGACTTCTCTATTGATCTAGAGAGTCAATGTGATCTGAGCCATTAGTACTAGTGTGAGTTGCATGGATTATCCAAAAATACTAGATTTTTGGATAATTTTAGCCTATTTTTGATATTAATTATTGTAAAAATCCTAAAAAGTTAGAAAAAGCTCTTAGATTAGGATGGCATGCAAAAAGCTAGTTGCTTTTTCAGTCAATTGGGAGATTTTTCATAAAAAAGACATATTGACGAAATTGCGTGCATCGCAATCGCTGAACACAGGCTTAAAATTGCAGATTGAACTGAAAGAAGAAGGAGTGATCTGGGAGATCTGTGATCAGGCGTCCTGGAGTTTTACCCCCCAATAGAGCCATCATATTTGGGTTCTGGGCAGCAGAGAAAGAGCAGATTTTTCTAATCCATATTTTTGGTCTACGAAGGAGCTCCAGGAGAACTAATGCCTGGAAATTGCTTCTGAGTAGTGCAAAGATTCCAGGTTCTTTCAATACATATTGATTCAATTCATTGTGATTTGTTTTTGTCGTGTTTACCACTTGGGTATTCTCTATCTTCTCTTCCATCTCCCATCTCTACTTCCTTCTACTTCTAATCCTTGGTGGATTCGACCTTTCGACCAAAACCCCTTCGACACCGTGGACCAACTCTTAGCCATTTTTACAAGCATTTTGGAGAAAGAATGTTAACTGAGGTTAGTAGAGCTATAAGTTGTCACTACTTTTGAAAGTTAGGTTTCTCCTTCCCTTTGTCAAGACCTCACATAGCTTTCATGGAGAAATTAGTAGAGATCTCCCATTTTCTTCAACTCTAGACTTCATAGGCCCAAAAACTCTCGATAAAGCTTCTCCTCTTCATTTCCAATAGGGTAATTACCATATTCATGATGTTGCAAGATTCCTTGCTACACATGGCACACTTTTTGGCATGATTCTTGCTTCATATCTCATTATTATTTGGCAAGCTATATTGGCAATTGAGAGGCATTATCAAGAATTGGGAGCATTTAAGCCTTCAACTAATTGAAAGAGGTGTTATAAGAGAGATCAAAGAATTGAAATTCCTACCAAGTCTAGCTTTAATTCATTGTTAGAATGAGTCTCTTATTTACAATAGTGAATCAAAAGCCTCTTTTATGCATTCTTGGATTGATATTGGGCCTGAACCTTACCTAGGAAGGCTTGCTCAAGAGTGATTCTACCTCTGCAAATTCCATTGCTAGTCCTTAACTCATGCTTGATTTCATTCTTGCTAAATTTCATAAGAGAGAGTAAACATGTTGTATGGACAATGAATCATTGATCCAAGAGATAGTCCCTATCCTAATATTTGCCTCATTTAATGATACTTTTGATTCAAATTGCAATTTCCCAATTCTTGTTTGCATAGAGTAGACAATAGTGGAAACAAAACAATGTAGTGATAGTAGAAGTTATTGAATATACTCAAAGAAACTATGTATTGGTTAAATACAAGAAATAAAAGATAAGAAATATGAATATTTTCTACTCTCACTTCATCACTCTCTATCTCTCACGTATAGTTCCTTATACAATGCATTAAGACTAGCTTAATATATGTAGCAGTTAATTTTACAAATTGGTGTTCTGCATGAAAATTGCAGATTAGTAAATATTGATTTAGTCTTATAGCTAAAGTAAGGTCTTGACAATCCCATAAATCAAGATGTAGATCATGATTAGAGGAACAACTTTGTAGAAGATTCCAACTTGATCCAATGGTTGCATTTTTCTAGATTTGTCCTCAAAGCTAGGTATTTCCTACAATCTTTGACATATAGGGCAAGTAGGTAGTTGAGCTTAGAGCACCTATCATGCAACATAGAATGAGAATATGCTTAATCTTAATGATGAGAGTGCGTAGAGTGATCTTAGAACATTTTATCATTTTATATAAGCAAAAGCGAACAAATAGATCTGAAGTCATTGGCCCTAAAAATATTCACTATTTTAGGAAGCTTAGTAATTTAGAAAAAATAAGGTCTAAAAAGTAGGAGTACTTTTGACCAGTCATATCCACATGTAAAGGAGGATATCTAGCGTGAAATATATTTATTGAGATGTCTATTATCATCTCATTATTATCTCATGTAAAAAATGCATCCATTTAAAGCCATTATGTGCTAGTTAGGAGTCTCTTGTATGCTACTTGGCAGTGCTAGTCAATAATGTTGTTTCCAGTAACTTGTATGCTAATAAGCATTGTATGCTTATAAGTAGTTTTATGAGAGTTAGCATGGTTTTTTGTCCAGTTGCATGTGCTAGGTTAGTAGGTATGTGACTATTAATTAGCAATTGTTTGTGTGCTATAATTAGCATTTGAATTTTATTACCCCCCTCAAGTACAAAAATGTACTTGTATACCTTAGCAAAGAGTATGTGATGTCTCAACACATCAAAAACCTTCCTCATATGTGATAAACGGTCTTGTAGAGTCTTGCTATAAATCAATATGTCATTAAAGAAGACTAGGGAAAATTGAAAGAGAAAAGGTTGCAAAATCTTATTCATCAGCCTCTAGAAGGTAGTTGGAGCATTAGTAAGCCCAAATGGTATCACTAGGAAATGATATAGCACATGATCAGTCTTAAAGGAAATTTTAACCTCATCACCCTCTCACATATAGATATGATGATATATGAACCTCAAATCAATATGGTAAAGAATCTAGCCCCCTTGAGCTCATCAAGAAAATCATCAACTCTAGGAATTGGATACATGTTATTCACTATAATCTTGTTTAAATCCTTGTAATCAATATACATCCTGAAGGATCTGTCTTTCTGCTTCACTAACAAGATCGGAGATGCACAAGGTAAAAAACTAGGCTCAATAAATCCCATCTGTAAAAGATCCTTGAGATCTTCTTAGCTACTTCCTCATGCTTGCATTTTGGCAATCTATAAGGTGGCTTATTGACTAGCTTTGAATGAGACTCAAAATCAATTGGGTAATCCACGATCCTCTTAAGAGGTAATAAAGTAGGTACTTCAAAAAAGTCAATGTACTCCTGAAGTAGAGCTTTCAAAACTAGATGCTTTGTTGAATTCTTAGAGTGATCTTCTATCTCTTTATTTAGGTGCAAAAAAAAAACCTATGAGCGCTTCTTGTACTCCTTGAGTTGTTTAATGGTGATAAGGTGAAAATCAGATTTACCTAGGATTCTTTGTAGATGGACAGGCTGCCCATCAATGGAAAACTCCATGTACAACTATGATAAATCCATAGTAATCTTCCCTAAAGTCATCAACCAATCACAACCAAGCAAATAGCTATGGGTCCCATTTTCAAAGCAATTAGGTTCACCTGTACCTCATAATTTTCAGCTAGCTATATGGGAACATGTGGGCACATTTGAGTGTTGATTTGCTCTTCACCATTAGCTACTTGTACTCTTATGGGTCGTTGTAAATTAGTGGAAAAATAGTGTAACCTATCCACAACTTATTCACAAAACTGTGTACTGCCACTATCTATCAGGATAAATATATCCTTTCCATGAATGCTACCCTTCATATAAAGTGTATCAGGGATCTTTGAACATGTCTAAGCATCCATGGAAATAGAAAAAAGGGTAGTGGTAGTAAGAGGTAAATCTATCCCACCAGGATCAAAAGGAATATGCCTACTAGGGTCAAATAGAAATCCATCTGTAACCTCATAAGACTGATAGGGATCAAGATCCTCATCATGCTCGTCAAATTCAGCTTGTGCACTCATTGTTGGTTCATCAACAACCTCACCACCCACATCTTCAAGTACTATTATATTGTAGTTCTTAGCCTTGGCATTCATGAAAGTGTACTTGGATGCATGATCAACCGTATACTTTTCACCACATTTGAAGCATAGATCCTTTTCTTTTCTTTTCTTTTCCTAAAAAAATCCATAGGTATGAACTTGCCATTGTTTACCGAATTATTTCGGGGTCTATTCTCACATTTCCTATGCTCCACTTTATGGCTAATTCCTGGCTTTGAAGCACCTTGATTTCCTTGCCTTGCATGCATCTAAACATCTATGTGATATGTATGTTAATGATATAACACTTCCACGTAGTCGACAAAGCATGTATAGGTCCAACAAAATTGATGCCCCACTTCTTGAATGGTAGTATAGCCCTTATAGGAGTCAATGGGTGCTTCTTGTTTTCCCTACTGCCATGTTTCTGACATGTATAAAATCCCTTGACATACACAAAAGCATCTTGGAAAATGGACGGCCACCAATATCCATCTCTCAAAGCTTTCAACCATCTAGCAAAGTGCCCTTTGCAAGTGGAGTCATGGCACTCTTCCAAGATAAATGAGACCTCATAATGTAGAACACATCGATCATAAACATCATCTACACCTTGCCAATGTAGTGTTCCTACAATCAAGGTAAATTTCAAGGCTTTTGACCTTATTTTTCTCTTTTCAAGCTTTGATAAAGCATCTATAGTCTCTCTTGTAGATAGATAGTGTGTTATGGCCGCATATCAAGATGGGATGGAGACCGTATCAATTTTGAATAGACTCTTGAGGTCACTATCTTCAACTAAGACTTCCTTTGACTTCCCAAAATCCATAAGACATTCAATGATGCCATGCAACTTTGCCAGCTTACTCCTTATTTCATAGTTAAATTTCTATAAGGCGATCAGTCATTTTGCTAGATGGTTAGGTGGCTATACCTTATTCATCAATAGTTTCAACCCCTCTGCCTTCGTATAAAATATCACCTTTTTATAGAGGATGTAATGTCTAAATTTCTTTATTGCAAATACCATCCCAAGGCACATCTTTTCCATGTAGGTATAATTAATCTCGGATAGTAATTGGATGATACCACTTCTTCTATCGAATCTTGGCTAAACAACAATAGCTAATGCTATGCCTTGTGGCTACCAAAAATATATAGAAGACCTCATCAAATTTTGGGTGATTTTAGGAGTGGTGATTTCACTAGTTCCTACTTTACATTCTCAAAGGATACTTGACATGGGTTACTCCAAACAAATTGGCAGTTAGGATAGTAGATTCATCAATGGCAATGTCCTCTCTGTCAGTGCATTGATTAATATTCAATAGTATCCCACTCATGACACAAAGCTATGTACTTCTTTAGGAGTATATGGCAGACTCATAACAAGAATAGCCTTTATCTTTTCAAAATTGGTCACAATACCAACCAAGCTAACATGACCCAATAGCAACCCATAGGAACACTATCTTAGGGAATTTGAAAATTCTCATATAGTTTGAGAAGTCCCAATATAGTTAATATTTGGCCACATGATCAAATCTTGTCCCCTTACTTGAAAGTGGAGTCTATGCTAACTACTATATAGGTTGTCTTTCCAAATCCCACTTTGAAGCATGGGTTAAGATTTAGCCACATGGTCAAATATTTATCCATTATTTGAAAGTGAGACTTCGGAGATTCCCAAATTTGCTAATATGGTGTTTAGGACACTCCAAAGATGCACTGTATTGGATTAAGAGAGATGCAAAACTTCCTACATTGCTCAAAATATTTTCTCAAAATAATCAACTACCTCTCCCTTATGGTGGCTACCCTTAGACCATCAATGAAAATTTTTAACTCCTTTGGGAAAATATCATCAAAAGTCTTATTTATTTGATGTTGCCACCAAGAACCTAGCATAATGCATAACCCAAATGCCATAACATGATATACAAAGGTACCAAATATAGTGATAAATGTCGTTTTCAACTTATCTTCCTCTGCAATAGCCATTTGGTTATATCCAACAAAGTAATCCATAAATGAATAGATATCTCTACCTTGTTGCCTAATCAAGAATCCGATCGATAAATGGCAATAGATAGTAATCTTTGACCGTCTATTTATTGAGCTCCCTAAAATCTATGCAAAGTCGGATTTGATTATTCTTATTTTTCCTAATAACTACTGATTAACACCACTTTGTGTGTTGTATAGGAAATATTAGGTCAACCTTACGAAATTTTTGTAGCTTGTCAAATAGTCCATCCCTTAGATCAAAAGGCATACACCTCACTCTTTGTTATACTGGGAAGCTACCTTTCTTCAAGAGAATGGTATGCATAGCTAGACTAGAAGGAATACCCCTCAGCTCATCATAGCTCTAGGCAAAAACATCACAAAATTATTGGATCAAGGACCTATAGTTCTCCCAGCTTTCTTCTAGACTAAGCATAGACCCTAATTGAATTGGTTGTGGATCATCCAACATATCGAGGTCTAGCTCAATCACATCCGTGTCTCTTATTTTGACTTAAGCTTCTATCTGCTTACTTAGATTCACTTAGTAGACATCCTCTATAGTGGATTTCTCTATTGATTCATCACTTGATGAAGTCTCACTACCATATGGATCCTCTAATGCATCTAATTCTGACAAAGATAGATGTACTCTCTCACTTTGAGGAGACTCATGATTTGCATCCATTATCACACATTATGCACTCTGCCAAAAATCAAACGACCAACAGATATACCAACTTGAAAATTGGATTGCAAGATCCATGGCCTTCCTTAAAATACTTGATAGATTGGCTACCCTCTACAAACTTGATAACCCTAAAGTCCACCATGCATTCCACATTAGCAATAGTCACATGGACTTTAGTAATGCAATCCTCAGGTTGCCTTAAACTATTATCAGCTATTCGGAGAATTGTGGAGGCATCCTTTTGGATATCCAGACCCAATCTTTCTATCAATTCTGAACTCATAATATTGATAGAGGATCTCATGTCCACAATGGCATGTTCCACTAATATGCCATCAATGTATGCTACTATCCTTGGGCAATTCTTTTCAGCATGTTCAAACCAATCATCTTCCACCCAAGTTATTCCCAAGGGCTCAATGATATACCCAATGCGAAGAATCTTCTTGAACTCTATATGCACTCTTGGAGATAGCTTTATCAATTGTAGGAGATTCACATTAGGCTTTACCTCGCAAAGAGAACTCGCTAAATTAAATTCATGATAATTAGAAATGGTTCTCTTCTCCCACTAGACCATTCTTTCTCTCGGTCATTGAATAGGATTTAGTGCCTCTTTCTTAGCTTTTATCTTCTTCCTTGGTAGCACATTATTGGGGTTAGCTTTGCCATCAGTAGCTTTTAGAGGACTGGCTTCCACATTAGGGTTAAGGAATTGTATCTCCATATCATCTTGTTTAGGGTTTGTCTCAATAGGTTTTACATTTATCATATCACCCTCTTTAACCTTTTGCCTTGTAATGGCTCGCAAATTGGAAGCCTCAGTGGCATTTGTTGGGGGTAAAGGCACATCTGCCTAGCCGCCCATGTATTACTACACTGACAATACCCGCCATTGCACACTCTAGGTGGCGGACACCCATCACTATCACTTTATTCTTTATTCTTTTAGTGACAGTTTGAATAAAGGAAGGCGTGGTCACACATTGTGATTGTTGGAGTTCCCATTTTCTCTCTCTCGCTTTCTTGCTCTTGCTCTCCCGCCATAGATCTTCCAAGCAAGCTTCGATCATTCTCACCTTTCATCTAGTATCAGAGCATGGATTCATGACTACTCAAGCTTGGTTTATGGTGTTTTCAACATCCTATTGATTACCTACACTCATTGTATCTCCTTCTCCCTGACAGCCCTGTAGCCAACTCTCTCGAGCTCCCGTCACTCCCACTACAAGGATACGAAGGCATAGCGGCGGCACTTTCGGATGCAAAATAGCAACGTCACTCTATTTGTGTCGTTATTTAATGCGAACCAAATAGCGACAGTGCTCAAACGAAAAAACACGGGACCGAAACCCGAGTGTGTTATTTTGCACGAACAAATGAAAGAGGGAGCGAAAGGGAGAGTGAACTCCATCTTGCATTTGAGAGGGAGAGGGAGAGAAAGAGGGATAAGGAAAGCTTCTCACCTTGCCACCATCGTTCGCGAAGAAGAGGAGGAAGTGTGCGGAGGGCGAAGAGGAGCCACCGTCGCGAAGAGGAGCCGCCGAATCCATCCTCGGGCCTCTAGAGTGAGTGCATTGTTCCTTATTGCTTTATTTTTGTTTTTTCTTTTTTTCTTATACTTTTTTTTGTTAAAAATCATGTGTATTGAGAGAGGGAGAGGAACAGAGAAAATGAGAGAGGGAGAGGAACAGAGAAAAGGAAAGAAGGAATGAGAGAGAGAGGGAGAAAATATTAAACATAATAGGGAAAGAAAGAAAGAGAGGGAGATGGAGAGGGAGGGAGGGGTTGTTGTTATTTTATTTCTTCTTTTCTTTTTTTATTGTTTGTTGTTGTTGTGGTGGTAGCGGTAGCGGTAGCGGTAATTGTTGTTTAATTTATTATTTTCTTGTTTGTTGCTTTTGTGGTAGTGGTAGTGGTAGTGGTAGTGGTAGTGGTAGTGGTAGTGGTAGTGGTAGTGGTAGTGGTAGTGGTAGTGGTAGTGGTAGTGGTAGTGGTAGTGGTAGTGGTAGTGATAGTGGTAGTGGTAGTGGTAGTGGTAGCAGTAGCGGTAGAGGTAGTTGTTGTTTAATTTATTATTTTCTTGTTTGTTGTTGTTGTGGTAGTTGTAGTAATAGTAGTGGTAGTGATAGTGATAGTGATAGTAGTAGTAGTTGTTGTTTAATTTCTTCTCTTGTAGTTTATTGTTGTTGTGGTAGTCGTAGTCGTGGTCGTAGTCATCTTAGTCATGATTGTAGTAGTAGTACTAGTAGTAGTAATAGTTGTTTTCTTGTTTGTTGTTGTAGTAGTAGTAGTAGTTTTTTTTCTTTTCTTGTTTATTGTTGTTTAGTTTTCTTGTTTGTTGTTGTTGTTGTTTTTTTTTTCTTTTCTTCTTTTCTTGTTTATTGTAGTGGTAATGGTTTGTTGTAGTCATAGTCGTAGTAGTAGTAGTAGTAGTAGTAGTAGTAGTAGTAGTAGTAGTAGTAGTAGTAGTAGTAGTAGTAGTAGTAGTAGTAGTAGTAGTAGTAGTAGTAGTAGTAGTAGTAGTAGTAGTAGTAGTAGTAGTAGTAGTAGTAGTAGTAGTAGTAGTAGTAGTAGTAGTAGTAGTAGTAGTAGTAGTAGTAGTAGTAGTAGTAGTAGTAGTAGTAGTAGTAGTAGTAGTAGTAGTAGTAGTAGTAGTAGTAGTAGTAGTAGTAGTAGTAGTAGTAGTACTGGTGGTGGTTTTCTTGTTAGTTTAGTCGTAGTCATAGTCATAGTGGTAGTGGTAGTAGTAGTAGTAGTAGCAGCAACAGCAGTAGAAGAAGAAGTAGTAGTAGTAGTGGTGGTGGTGGCGGTGGTGGTGGTGGTGGTGGTGGTGGTTTTCTTGTTTGTTGTTGTAGTACTAGCAGTTTTTTTTCTTTTCTTGTTTATTGTTGTTAGTTTTCTTGTTTGTTGTTGTTGTAGTAGTGGTAGTAGTAGTAGTGTTTTTTTCTTTTCTTATTTGTTGTTGTTGTTGTTGTTGTTGTTGATGATTTTTCTTTTATTCTTGTTTTTTGTAGTGGTAGTGGTAGTGGTAGTGGTAGTGGTAGTGGTAGTGGTAGTGGTAGTGGTAGTGGTAGTGGTAGTGGTAGTGGTAGTGGTAGTGGTAGTGGTAGTGGTATGTCAAAATTGTGGAAGAGAAGGAAGGAGTCTCACTTGTAGCTTTCTTGCTTGCACAATAGGGGAATACACACAAGGGTGGAGGTTGAAAACAGTTTTTCTCTTCGTAGTTGTGTAAGCCAAAAAGAACTCTCGTACATAGAACCCTATATATGGGTCTCAAACCAAACTCAACTAACTAAGGTGGCATACTAACTGAGCCACGAACTAGAGTAGATAAGGATAGCTATCATCTAGCTATTATTCATGGGTGGTATACCAACCGCATCTACAATTGACAAGTCGGTGACATAAATGCACAACGGTCACCCTGGCATATCACGAGTGGAGCTCGATATCTCAACACTCCCCCTCGAGCTCAATTCCAATTCCTGCACACCAAGCAGGTCTCTGAACTTGCGAAGCTTCTCTGTGCCCAATGCCTTCGTGAATATGTCAGCTACCTGATCTTCTGTGCTGACATAAACTGGATCAATAAGACCTAGTAAAACCCTCTCCCACACATAGTGATAATGCACCTCAATGTGCTTTGTTCTAGCATGATAGACTGGGTTATTTGCCAAGTGTATACTACTCATGTTGTCACAATAAATGACAACTGGCCCATCTGTAGGCTGATGCATATCATAAAGTAGCTTATGTAACCAAGCTACCTCACATACAGCCATTGCTGCACCCCTGTACTCATCCTCTGTGCTCGACAAGGCAAATGTAGGCTGTTTCTTGTTGCTCCAAGTGACTGCAGCACACCCAAAAGAGAACACATATCCACTGGTAGATCGTCTATCAGAAATACTACCAGCCCAATCAACATCAGTGTATCGATGCAACTGTATCTGAACCCCAGTCTCATAAAATAGTCCATACTGCAATGTGGACTTCATATATCTGAGTATGCGTCTAGCCGCATCCAAATGTGGTTTCCTTGGAGCCTGCATAAACTGACTTACCAATCCAACATCATAGCTCAAATCTGGCCTGGTAATAGTCATATAAATCAAACTTCCTACTATGCGTCTGTACATAGTAGGGTCTTCGAGAAGCTCACCTGCATCTGCGCTCAACTTCACATTCTGCTCCAAAGGAACTGAAATAGGCTTACAGCTTGTCATCCCATATTTGGACAGCATGTCCAATCCATATTGCCTCTGCAAGAGCCATATCCCACTTGGTGATCTAATCACCTCAATGCCCAAGAAATAACGTAGCTCTCCCAAATCCTTCATCTCAAACTTCTGCTTCAATAGCATTTTCACATGAAGGATATCTTCATCACTGTCACCTGTGATAATCAAATCATCAACATAAATGACAAGCAGTATAATACATTTCTTTGTTTTTCTCACATAAAGTGAGAAATCTGCCTTGGAAATCTGAAAGCCAATAGTGATAAGATACTGTCCTATCTTGTCAGACCATGCTCTAGGTGCTTGCTTCAAGCCATACAATGCTTTCTTCAACCTGCAAATAAACTCAGGATGATTAGCATGCGCATAACCTGGTGGCTGCTCCATATAGACCTCTTCTTGCAAATCACCATGCAAGAAGGCATTCTTTACATCCATCTGATGTAAAGACCATCCCTTTGATGCAGCCATAGCAATGATTGCTCTTACGGTTGCCATCCTTGCAACCGGACTGAATGTTTCTTCATAGTCAATGCCATATGTTTGTGCATACCCCTTGACTACTAATCTTGCCTTGTATCTGTTCACAGAACCATCTGCGTTGTGCTTCACCTTATAAACCCACTTACAGCCAATTGCATTCTTATCTTTAGGCAAAGGTACCAACTCCCATGTAGCATTTGCTTCCAAGGCATCCATTTCTTCATCCATGGCTTTCTCCCATTTTTCTTTTCCCATGGCTTTCTCAAAAGAATTGGGTTCTGGTTCCTGTATCACTTTGACTATATATGCATAGTGAATGGCTGTAAATCCATCATATTTTAGCCTATCCACAGGATACCTAGCTTTGGTAGACCTACGCAAAGTAGGCTCACTCCCAGGTGCTCTCAAAACGTCCCTAGTCTTCCTTGCTCCAGGTGTAACAATAGAAGGAATACCCAACTCATCATCAATGCTCTGTTCTGAGCCACTGGATTCACCATCCACATAAGAGTGACCTGCATTCACATCAAACATGGGCTGGTCTACCTTCTCTTTTCCTTTTCGTGACACCTGCATACCACTATCTGCATTGCTTTGAGAAGATTCTCCTGATCTCAATTTGCCTGTCCATGGCGAAGAATGTGAACCACTGCTAGAGGACGCTCCAAGTCCACTAATATCTTGCGATTGCTGCTGTGAATTCTGTGCAGCATTACCATTTTGTACATCTACATTATCAATCACATTTACTGGTTTATACCAGCTACTCATCTCATAAAAAACAACATCTCTGCTCACTGTAAACTTATGAGTAGAAGGGTTATAGCATCTATACCCTTTCTTCTACAAAGAGTAACCAATAAAGATGCACTTCTCAGCTTTTGGATCCAACTTGGATCTCAACTCATCTGGCGCATGAACATAGTCAATGAAACCAAAAATTTTCAAATGAGAAATATCTGGTTTCCTACCAGTATAACTCTCCTCTGGAGTCATCCCATGTATTGCTACAGTGGGAGTCCTGTTCATTATGTAGACTGCTGTAGCAACTGTCTCAGCCCAATAAAAATCTGGCAAGTCTTTTTCATTGAGTATGGCATGAGATACCTCTCCAATATGCATGTTTTTCCTTTCTGCAATTCCATTTTGTTGTGGGGTATGACTACATGAATATTGCTGCTTTATGCCATGCTCCTGCAGGAACCTTGCAAACTCATTTGAGAGGTACTCTCCCTCTCCATCTGACCTTAGGCATTTTATTTGCAGGCTTGTTTCTTTTTCAACCATAGCTTTAAGAGTTTTGAAATGCCCAAAAACTTCATTTTTCTTTTTCATAAAATACACCCAAACTTTTTTGCTATAGTCATCAATAAAAGTGACAAAATAATGATAGCCTCCAAGAGATGCAACTTTAGTAGTCCACACATCAGAGTGGATTAATTCCAATGGCTTCTTACTCTCTTGAACATGTCTAGGAAATGGTTTCCTTGCCTGTTTTCCAAACTGACAGGCTTCACATACCTTATGCATTTCTGCAACCTTGAATTTAGGCAATCCTGCAACAATATTTTGGGCCTGCATTGATTTAAGTCGCTGTACATTAACATGACCAATGCGTTTATGCCAGATATCAATATCTGCAACTACACCGGTCCCATGTGCAAACATTGCTGCACTCAATTCAGGCATGTCTGCATCCAATGTAAACATTCTGCCCTTCTTCTTTCCTTTTGCTATCAAGTGACCTTTATTTTTCATATCCTCAACAAAGCATCCATGAGGATTAAATCTGACCTGCAAGCCCTGCTCAACCATTTGACCAACAAAAACCAGATTCTTGGTGATATTCAGGACATGAAATACATCTGACAAGTATTTCTTTTTCCCATCCTACATAGACAAAGGAATTTTTCCAATCTGCACAATAGGATGTGCAGTATCATCACCAGTCTCCAGAAATCCTGGTTTTTCCATTTTTCTTGCATCCTGCAGCCATTCTGCATGACCTATCATGTGGTTTGATGCACCTGAGTCAACATACCACACTTCGTTGCTTTCTTCTGCACTTGTCACAGAATTATTCATGTGCTGCACCATAAACAAATGCTCATTTTTGTCATCACCTTGTCTATTAGAAGATGCATAATTTCCTTGTTGCAATTTTCCATTCATGATGTCATTCTGCTTTTTATAGCAGACTTTAGCCATATGACCCATTTTACCATAGTAGTAGCATTCAACATTGCTGTTTGCATTTTGGCCTCTTTGCCATCCACCACGACCTCTTTGGCTCCCCCTACCTCTAGAGTTACCACGTCCTCCTCCATAGGACTAGTTTTCTTGAGTTTGCTGCATATTCTGATTTCTACCACAGCCTCCAGATCGGCCTCCTCTACCTCTGTCTCTACCTCTTCCAGCATTTGAGTAGAAGATAGCTTCTTTTGAAGTTCCTCCTGAAGAAGATGCACCACCATTTCTCTGCTCCTCAGAAATTAGAAGAGCAATCAACTCCTCAAACTTAGGAAATCTTTCACGAACTGAAATGGATGTCCGAAACTGTGCATAATCCTTTCCTAGACCATTCAAGGTCACAGAAACTAAATCATCATCTTCCACTGGCGACCTAATGGAAGCAAGTGCATCTGCAATCTTCTTCACCTTCATGTGGTAGTCATTGATGCTCATACTTTCTCTTTGCACATTATGCAACTCTTGCTTGAGCTTCATTTTCCTGGCTTGCGTATTTGTGCTATACATTTTTGACAAAGTATCCCATGCCTCCTTTGGCGTACTTGCATCCTAAATATGCACAATTATAGAGTCTGAAATACTGATAGACAGCCAATACATAACTTTCTTGGCTCTCTCATGCCATGCTTTAAATGCCTGCATTTGCTGTTGATTGGGAACATCAGGAAGAACTGGTTCTTCTTCATTTCCTGCAACAAATTCCCAATATCCTTTTCCCATAAGGAAATTCGTCATTCTAAACTTCCATGCTTGGAAGTTGTTCTTGTCAAGCTTTTCAGTGACAATCTGTGAAAGAGAATCAGACGCCATTATAGAAGACTATAAAAAATTCTGTCACTGCAAAGAACACAGCTTCAGCCTCACAAGGGCAAATCTGCAAAACTGACGAAAGTGATATTTGACCACACAGTCACTTCCTAGTGACGATTTTGTATCAACAGGCAACAGGGATGATTCTGTAATTCCCAATGTCTTTGTGCACAGGCATACGATGCAATTTCTACAGTAACTTTTCACCGACTTGTAGGACAGTGGTCGCACAACATAAAACTGGGCCTTTGCCTGAGTGCGTGCAGAAAACTTCCGCCTCCAAAACAGGCCCCGAAATGGCCTCAAATAAAAAAAACAGAGATACCGAGGGCTAAAGGCCTCGCCCGCAGTAGATACTGTCCTCTTGCTACACCGCAAAGGGCGTCTCAATCTGAGACAATGCACTCCTGCACTTTCTGGCTGTGCTACCTGCAGAGACTTGCTCCCAAACCAAAAAAATGAAAGCAACACTGGTCCTCTTACCAGAACACTGCGAACTTGGCTTGCTTTCTTGAGCTCCTTACCACGAACAAGGCTCTGATACCATGTCAAAATTGTGGGAGAGAAGGAAGGAGTCTCACTTGTAGCTTTCTTGCTTGCACAATGGGGGAATACACACAAGGGTGGAGGCTGAAAACAATTTTTCTCTTCTTAGTTGTGTAAGCCAAAAAGAACTCTCGTACATAGAAATAGAAGAACTCTATATATGGGTCTCAAACCAAACTCAACTAACTAAGGTGGCATACTAACTGAGCTACGAACTAGAGTAGATAAGGATAGCTGTCATCTAGCTATTATTCATGGACGGTGTACCAACCGCATCTACAACTGACAAGTCGGTGACATAAATGCACAACGGTCACCCTGGCATATCACGAGTGGAGCTCGATATCCCAACATGGTAGTGGTAGTGGTAGTGGTAGTGGTAGTGGTAGTGGTAGTGGTAGTGGTAGTGGTAGTGGTAGTGGTAGTGGTAGTGGTAGTGGTAGTGGTAGTGGAGAGAGAGTTGTTGTGGTAGTCATAGTCGTGGTCGTAGTCATCGTAGTTGTGATTGTACTAGTAGTACTAGTAGAAGTAATAGTAGTTTTCTTGTTTGTTGTAGTAGTAGTAGCAGTATTTTCTTTTCTTTTCTTGTTTATTGTTGTTTAGTTTTCTTGTATGTAGTAGTAGTAGTAGTAGTTTTTTCTTCTTTTCTTGTTTGTTGTTATTGTAGTAGTAGTTGTTGTTGTTGTATTTTCTTCTCTTCTTGTTTATTATAGTGGTAGTGGTAGTGGTAGTGGTAGTGGTAGTGGTAGTGGTAGTGGTAGTGGTAGTGGTAGTGGTTTGTTGTAGTTGTAGTCATGGTCGTAGTCGTCATAGTCGTGGTTGTAATAGTAGTAGTGGTTTTCTTGTTTGTTGTTATTGTTGTAATAGTTTTTTTGTTTTCTTGTTTACTGTTGTTTAGTTTTCTTGTTTGTTGTTGTTGTTGTAGTAGCTGTTGTTTTTTCTTCTTTTCTTGTTTACTGTAGTGGTAGTGGTAGTGGCAGAGAGAGAAATGTTTTATTAAAGGAAATTGGTAGTAGAGAGAGAGAGATGGTTTTTTAAAGGAAATGAGAGAGAGAGAGGAAGAGAAAAAGGAAGAAGGAACGAGAGAGATGAAATAAACATACAACATAATAAAGAAAGAGAAAAAGAGAGAGAGATGGAAGAAGAGGAGAGAATGAATGGATAAAAAACAAAGAGAGAGTGGTGGTGAGGTCCGATGCAATACCACGAGACAGGAAACACTTCGTCATACATTAATTTGTGGGTGGGTGGAGACTTTACATATGTTAATTTTGCTGAGTTACAAGAGAAGAAATCCCTCCTCAAACAATTTAAGAAAGAAAAAAAGAATGATAACAAAAACAAATTATTTGTCATAACGTAGACAAAATGGAAAACGATGAAGGTCGTGATGTTCAAGATTGCGAGGTGTATCTTAAACAGCATGTCCCATGTCCTTGCTCTCAATGTAAGCTGGCAATTAGACAAAAATGTCGATTGTCTATAGAACACGTACGACGCTTCGGCGAGTTTCAATATGAGATCATTGATCAGGCGATCTCAAATTTTGAGCAAACAGTAAGAAAAGTGTATATCAATCATGCATTGTATTCGCAAGCTAATTGAATACCATATACAAAAACATTGCATTGTATTCACAAGCTTCATAAAAACCCTGAAAGGTTTTGTGCGACAATGAGCTCAGCTAGAAGGTAGCATGGCTGAAGGTTGGTTGGTGTTTGAGGCACTAGTGTATATTTCACAATGGCTATCAACGGTGGATTCAGACAACAGTATGCTATGCTCGTGCTCAAGGAAGATGATAGACTGACTGGAGATGTGGTGGTTGGAAATGGGATAGAAAAAAGAATGGATGCTGCAATGGAGGAGAAAGTGAATCGCTTTTGTATGTTGCACCATACCTCTATGGAGATGTGGCTTGCTAGGTACCAACAAGCTAGGAAAGATCGAGAGGAAGAGTGATCTGAATTTCGGCGTAGTATGTGCCATCGACTGATTCGATATCCCTAGGGCATGGAGGAGATGCCACAGTTTATGTCAATGCAATGGTTGCATGGAGGTTTGACCGTAGTGTCTCGCGAAGGGGCAGAGGTTTCAATCGAGGAGTGGGAAATCTCGAGGGGATGTAGTCCAAAGGTGATGACGTGTTTAGGGTTTATTGTATCTATATTTTATATGTGACAACTAATTGAGTATTTCAATGTACAGTACAAAATATATAGTGCAACGTGGTTGCACGGATGGCATTTATGTGTGGAGCATATTGACAAAATGCGCTCCACAACAGATTGTGGTATCATGGCAAGGTTCGAGCAAGAGAACCGACGATGAGCAACGGATCCAAACACGATTATAGATGAGATGGAGTGTTTTGGTATCAAATTTCTCCAAGTCTATTCCATGGCTTCCAAGAGACACAAAGATATTATGTGGAATTCCATGCACGATGAAGGGGTCATTGATGCTAAAGCTCCATTTGAAGTTGAGGCACCCCACCAAAGTTATCCTTGAACCTCTTGAACCTGAAGAATTGGTCATCACACATAATAACTCGAAGTTGTGGTCATACCCCACAACAATGATGGTTAGCCCATAGAAGATAATTAGGTTTTTGTCAAGAAGTCAATTGGAGAGAGAGGAAGAAGATAAAGAAGACTGTAGGAGAGAGAGATGAAGAAGTGTAGAAGTGAGAGAAAGAGAGTGACGAGGAGGGAGAAAGACTAGAATAGGAGAGAGAAAGATAGAAAGAAGCAAGAAGCCATTGAAGCTAAGAGCACTGTAAAGAGGAGAAGGAAAATAATGTATTAATGTGTCAAAAGATGAGAAAAATTACATGTCCCTCCCTTTATACCTATGTCAATGTGACATGGCATCACTATTATTTACACACTAAATCCTTATTCTTCCCAACTTCTTATAATCCATCCCGTCCTAAGGGTTTTTACCCTAAAAAACAAACATACAAAGATTGGAAAAGGATGGATAGACAAAATTACTACTCTTTTTTCATCTTTACAAATGGGAAAAATGAATGAAAGATAAGAGACATATGAACTGAAATGAAGGAATGGAAGTAGGCCTTAGCTACATACATGATCAAGAATACTTCAAAAGTACTTGCAACCTTAAAGTCTTCAATTGATGAGCTCAAAATGAAGTAGACAACTTACTACATAAATAGACCCTGTTTAACCAAATTTTCTATAACTTGTATTAGAAGTATCCAAATGAAGCATGCCACATGTCAAAACATAGCTCTTGAAGAGTATTTTGACCCGAAATAGGTGGAATAATTATGAAAATTAGTGTGAAGTACCTCCTCCAATAGACCCGGAGGAGTCCTTTTAGTAGTCGACTGAAATTCATATCCATGCACATCACCATTCCGTCTCCCCATGGGAAACCTTGGACTTAGTTGAACATGGGAATCTTAGTTGTACTTCACAAGGGAAGGCTGGACAAGCCACCTCTAACAACAATCTAACACTGCACTTGGTTCAAAGAGAGTGAGAGATAGGGGATAGCGTAACTTGATCCCCATACTCGTAAGGTAAACTATAAGCTTCAACCCTCTAAAACAGTGTTAAACTTGGTAACTAATCCTACCGATATTTGGAGGGTGACAATTTAATCAGCTCTATCTAATGTTGGCGACTTATCGGGTCCACCCAACCATAGGTGTTTGTTCGCCAGGATTGAAGCCTCCCACTTTCCTTGATGGGGTTTTTTAGTTTTCTAATTAACAAAGCATACTACCACATTGTTTGGACGTATAAAATCAAATTCCTTTTATTACTCTATTAAACTGGGTTTGTTAAACTCAATCTTTAGCACATAACAAACATTTCAAAAATCAGATACTTTATTTCACCCATCACTTCTTCACAGAGTGGTACAAAATCATCTTTCCATAGAAAGACACTGTCCCAGCCTAGGATAGGACCTTCCAATCCCTCAATATTGGGCTCTATGCACTCCATCTGCGGGGTCAATAGGGAATTTACTGGCTCAGAGCCCCTCTAAGCTTCCCTGAGCCTCCAAAGCCATCCTGGATAAAAGGGGCACTTACAACTTGGCCCTTTGCCCTCTCAGGTGCTCAAGTGATCAAAAATCAAAAGACAACTACCTCCCTCAGAAGTGTAGGACCCCCACCCGCAGGTGAGTTTTTTCACACTTTGTAGAGTGTTAGGGAGCATTGGATCTCAATGTCCCAAACCACTACAATCCACAACTTGTTTGGCTATGCAAGCCCCAAATTATAAGAGCCATAACTTATCATTCACAAATCCAAAAGCAATCATAACCATAAAATATTTTTTATACACAGAGAGAGAGAGAGAGAGAGAGAGAGAGAGAGAGAGAGAGAGAGAGAGAGAGAGAGAGAGAGAGAGAGAGAGAGAGAGAGAGAGAGAGAGAGAGAGAGAGAGAGAGAGAGAGAGAGAGAGAGAGAGAGAGAGAGAGAGAGAGAGAGAGACTTAGTTGATTGGCAACAAAGCTTTGTCATGTCCACAACAGAGAGAGAGACTTTTGTACTAGTTTGTTGTGCATATATCTATGTGTGTGTATCCTTGTCGTGACGCTCTACCCCTATTTATATAGTAATTAGAGGGGGGGGGGCAAAAGAGAATGCATGCTTTTTAGCATTTTTGATGATGTCATCGATGATAAAGAGAGTACGATTTCTTTTAGCGTTTTTGACTATGTCATTGATGACGTCAGGGAGGGGGCTCCATTTTTGCATCACGAAGATAAAAACTGACGAATATATGGGTGTGGATGCACCGGCGTCATCTGGCATCACTCCAAGGCATACGACCAAGGCATAGACCTTGGTATCTTGGCCTATGCATACTTGGAAATGGGCTATGAAGGCTTCGTTGGCATCATTGGCTGCGTGTGAGAAGCTCCCACCAGCTTGTAGGAAAATCTTCTCAGGAGATCATCCATCCTGGGAATGTCGTCACCCAAGTGCACTTAACTACCAAGTTACTATCCACTAGGCTAGTTCTTTTTGTTGTTCTATACTACAAACATAAATTTAATAAGCTAGTATTGGAAGGATTTTCCAAGTCTTTATTGCATGAACTGGCATATAATAACTCATTACCAATAACAATTATCTTCATAAGTAGAGGCAGTTTTATAGAGCTAGTTTTTTAAAAATGTGCAACATAAATATTTTCTCTTTTTTTTGGAATGTATATGCACATTTTTTATTAAAATAAACTAAGTAATGGGGACATTACATTCTTCTTTCGTTAGATAAATCGAGATGTCCTCATCTCAAGAGAAACTGGGGGTATTCTTTCATAAGGGTTGCCTCATCGACCCAAGTGGCATCTTCTATAGGATAATTCAACTTCTTAGAGGTTTCTTTCTTGTATCTAGAATCTTCTTGGGTTGCATTTTCAGAGATCCTTGGGTAGACATGACTATTTTTTCGTCATTAAGCACATGATCGGGGTTTGGTACGTAAGGTTTCAGTAGGTTTACATGAAATACATTGTGAATATTGAGATGGGGTGGCAATTTAAGCTTGTAGGCTTGCTTTCCCATTATTAATGAGATTTTTGTATTTCCCGAAGGATAATGAGCTCTTTTTAGGCCTTACCCTTAGAAACTCCATGTCACCTTCCTTGAATGTTCTTATGGATCTTTCAAGATATGTATAGGACTTTTTCCAATCTTGAGTAGCTTGGATGTCATGTCGGGTAAATTGGATTTGTTGGTCCATCTCTTCAAGCATAGCCTTAGAAGCCTCTACCTTGAGAGTGGGATCTGAGAAGTTTAGAGGTGTACGACATTCTTGGAAATACAAGGCTTGAAATGGTTACATATTTATTGTTTGTTAAAAGGTAGTGTTATAAGCCTAATTCCACCAAAGGTAAATGTTCAATCCACCTGTTTGGTTCTTTGCCACAATAATATCTTAGAATATCTTCAATGGTCTGATTCACCCTCTCAGTTTTTGGCCATCAGTTTGAGGATGATAAGTGGTACTAAAGCACAGCTGTGTTCCGATTGCTTGGACTAGGCAAGTCCAAGACTTAGAGGTAAACTTAGAGTCTCAGTCTAGTGATTATGCTCTTTGGCAATCCATGTAACCAAAATACTTCTTTGATAAAGACTTGAGCAATGTCAAATTACTTATAGGTTGTTTTGACTAGAATCAAGTGTGCAACTTTTGTCAATCTATCAACCACTACCATGATGGAGTCATATCCACCACCACCAGTAGGTAGTCCAACATCAAAGTCCATACTTATTGACTACCATTTCATTTGTGGAATATCCAAGGGATATCCATGGGTTGTAACTCTCTAGGCATCTTGATTCTTTATCCCTTGACTCTTTGACAAATTAAGCATTGAGTTACATACTTTAATACATCCCTTTTCAATCCTGGCCAGTGATAACTCTCTTACAAACTGCGTTGAGTGTCTTGGCATACCCCGGATGTTGTGAAATGGGACTGTCATGTGCTTCACATAAGATCTTGGCCTTCACTTCTAGTCCTTTTGGGACACAAAGGCGATCATGGTAATATAGACAACCATTGCTAGCATGATAATCCTTAATCTTAGACCTTTTTTGTCAGAGATTTCTCCTTGAAGTACCTTAGCCATGAGTCCTTCATATTCCTTATCTTGAGAAATAGCTTGGCATACAAGCTTAAGTACAGGATTATCATGTATGGATATAGTTCTTAAGCTTTGAACTTCTACAACGCTGTTAAGAAAGGCTTTTCGACTTAATGCATCTGCACAACAACATTCTCCTTTCTTGGATGATATTTGATTTTAAAATCAAACTCTTGCTATATCTTTATCCATCTTCTTTGCCTCATGTTTAGATCAGCTTGGGTGAAGATCCACTTAAGACTTTTATGATCTATCACACTAAAGTGAATTCCCTTCCCAATAGATAGTGTCTTCATAGTTCAAGGCCTGGATTACTGGGAGTAACTCAAGGTCATAAGTGGCATAGTTGGACTCGTAGGGTTTCAATTTTCTAGAAGTATAGGCCAGTGGTCTTCCTTCTTGTACTAGCACCCCACCAATTGCAAGTCCACTTGCATTAGTGATCACCTCAAATGGTTGACTAAAGTCAGGGAGTTTTAATACAGGTGCAGTGGTTACAGCTTCTTTAAGCTTATCAAAGCTTTATTGATGCTCAATGGTCCAAAGGATTAGTATATTTTTCTTCAAAAAATTTGTCAAGGGTGCAACAATGAGGGAATAATCCTTGATGAAGATTCGATACCATCCTGTCAGTTCCAAAAATCCTTGGATTTCTTTTATTGTCTTAGGTATTGGCCATTCTAGGATATCTTTTACTTTGGTAGGGTCTCTAGAGATTCCATTAGTGGAAACAATGTATCCAAGATATTCAATTTTGTCAGTGAGAAATATGCATTTACTCATCTTGGTGTAGAGATGATTTTCACGGAGTGTTACTAGGGCGATCTTTAAGTGACCTTCATGTTCCTCTATTGATTTGGAGTATACTTGTATATGTCAAAGAATACTAGCACAAAATCATCTAGATATGGTCGAAAGATGTCTTGCATTAGACGATTGAATGTAGATGGGGCATTAGTCAATCTGAATGCCATGACAAAAAATTCATAATGGCCATACCTAGTGCTAAGGGCAATCTTTGGGATATCTTGTTCTTTGATTTGAATTTGATAGTATCTGGACCTTAGATCAATCTTGGAGAAAACCTTGGCTCCGTGTAGGCGATCTAAAAGTTCATCTATCCTGGGTATGGGGTACTTGTTTTTGAATGTAACCTAGTTTAGTCTTCTGAAGTCAATACAGAGTCTAAATGTTCCATCCTTCTTTTTCTGGAAGACGACAGGAACTCCCTAAGGTGAATTACTTGGGCAGATAAATCCTTGCTCTATCAGTTGTCTCAGTTGTTCCTTAAGCTCAATAGCTTCAAGAATAGACATTTTGTATGGTCGTTATCACTCTAGCTCGGCTCTAGGAATGAATTTTATTTCATGATCAACCTCATGATTTGGAGGCAGTTGAGTCAGTTCTTCTGGAAAGACATCCTCAAAGTAGTTGATCTAGGAAGGTCGAGTGCCTTCGTTAGTCTTTTTGACCTTATTCAACTGGATCATGTAGATTGGTTGACCTTTCTTCAATCCCTTCCTGAGTCGACTTGCCTTGGCCAATGGGTGGACTCTAGTTCTTCCAACTTTCCCATATGCCTGCCTTTACGATTTCTCCTTCCAAGTCTTGAAAGATTATTTTCTCTTTAGCACATAGAATCTAGGCTTTTTTCTTCTTGAGCAAATCCATTCCCAAAATGCAATTATAGCATCCTAGTGGTAGGATTTCAAAATTCTGCTTCAGTTGTATACTGTCTAACTCAAATTGAAGTTTCCTTATAGTTTCGGTTAAGGAAATTTCCTTCCCACTAGCCAATTCTAGTATCATTTTCCTTGTCCCCCTAGATTCTAGATGCAATCTTTTAACTGTTTTAGGTGCAAGAAAGGAATGTGTGCTATCACAATCAATTAAGATTATAAACAATGTACCCTTGCAAGTAACTAGAGATTGAATTACTTAACATTGGTGGTCCGCGGGCCTTTCCTTTCCATGGTAGTATGAATGGATTGCCTTTCAATTTCTTCATCTTAGGTGCATTCCTCGGGCTATCCAATCATGGTATTTACCCGGGCACCAACTGTTCTTCCACGTCCATGGCCTGGGTTGTTGTTGTTGTTCCCTCAGCCTCTTCCACCTATTTGGTTTAGGCTAGGATTTTGAGGATAGTTAGGACAATTCGCCCTTAGGTGTCCAATCCTTCTGCACTGGTAGCAGTGCATGATTCCTATCCCATTTGGTCCTTGCGTGATTGCATTAGCTCTACCCTTCCCCCTAGCATTGGTCATGTCGACACCACAGTTTGGGTAGCCCCTTCCATATTTGTTTATTGGATGGTTCGTTTGGCCATTTTGAGCAATTTCCTTGGCCATAGGTTTTGCTTGCATAAGAGCATCTTCAAGAGTCATTGGTCTCATTGATTCAAGGTGAGTGCCCAAAGGTAAATTTAGTCCTTGGTAGAACCTTGCAATCTATTTAGACATTGTCATTGGGGGTGCATATTTGTGCAGACTCACAAACTTAGAATAGTATCCTTCCAAGGTTAGGCTTAATTGTCGTAAGTTGTAGAATTCATTCATCTTGATTGATTCAAAAGATGGGGAAATATAACGTCCTTTCACAGCTTCTTTGATCTCCTCTTAAGTTCAGGAAGCTTCTGTTACCCCTTTATCTCAGCAAAACTATTTTCACAAAAGCTTAGCTTTGCCAATTAGATGAAGATGAGCAGTCATGATAGCTGAGACACTAAAAGAGATGAAGATTGGGACCGAAGTTTTTATGCTTCTAGAAGAAGTGAGATGTTTTGAAGAGATGTTGTGTAGACATGGGAAAACTTTTGTTTTTTTCCCACATGAGATTGGATGCGTTGATCCTAGGGTTGTGACGCCTATGGTTATTTTTACCATTCCGCATGTCCCTTGGAATCTATGGCATATTCTTGTACCTAGGGCTCACTTTCCTAAATTGGTGCTTTTGAATGAGTGGATCAAGATGGAAATTCTAGAACCATCTTCAACTCCATTACTAATTCTAGCTTGCTCTTGAGAGTAGAGATTTGAGTACAATGAAGACACCTTTAGGCCTTGTCCAAATGTGTACACTTCCGCAAGGAGCTATTAATTCGGTTGCTCATATGATGAATGGGATGAACAAGGTCTTACGAGATTTTATTCCAAAGCTTACCATGCCTTTCTATCTATAAAGGGTTGTTTGGAGAAAGAGAAGGACGCGACTTTAGATGATCATGGATGTAGGTTCTTTATGGCTGCACATATTAGAGATGTTGAGAACATTCTTTGTATGTTAGATGAAGTAAATTTGACCTTGTTAGGATTGAAGTCTATTTTTGGTGTTAGAGAGGTTTTGATTGTTGGGCATATGTGTGGTTATTATGGTAGGAAGCCTTCCCCTGGGAAGGTTGATGCCATAGAGAAGTTTGCAGAGATTTGCTTTTCTACTTTGGAGGTTCACAAGTTTCTTGGACTTTGTGTGTTTTCTCTCATTTGGATTCCTCATTTTTCTCTCATTTGGATTCCTCATTTTTCTCATATTGTAGATGATCTCTACTAGCTCTTGAGGAATGGGCAATGTTTTTCTTGGGAGATGAGTCATACTAAAGCTATGCAGAAGCTGAAGAGATTCTTGAGAGCTGCTTCGATTCTTCAAAAAGGAGATTATGAGTGTGGGAGACCTATTGTTCTTACTATTGATACTAGTCTTATCAGGGCTGTTGGCCAAGATAATAGAGATGGGAATATGTATGCTATTCATTTTGGGGCGAAAGTCCTAAATGAGTGGCAGTGCATGTATCCACGGATTAAGAAGGAGCTCTTGGGAGTTGTCACGACTCTTAAGAATGATAAAGAGTACTTCATTGGTGCTACTGTGGTGGTTAAGACGGATTTTTTGCCTATTCTAGGTATGAGCACGAGTTGTTCCACTCCAGATATTGCCATGCTTAGGTGGATTAGGTACATAAAATCTATGAATCTTGAGTTGAGGCACATAACAAGTAAAGGCAACCCAGTATGGATTTTTCTTGTATTGATGATGCTGATGATGGGGTTATGCATGCTGATCATATATGTCATGTATTTGCTTTGAAGAGATTTGATAATGAGTCTTTGTATATAGAAGAGTATTTACATGTTGGTTGTTATTTGAGTACCATGTCTAGACAGGATGGGTGGATTGATATAGACTTCAAGAAGATCAGGAGAAAAGCTTATGGTTTCTTCTTGCAAAGTGGGCTACTTTGGAAGCATCCACAAAAGCGAGGAGGACAACCATTGAGAGTTGTATGTGACGAAGCTTCACAAATGCGAATCATGAAAGAGTTTCATGAAAGTCTTTGGGCATAGAGCTGCCTGGAAGACCTATGAGAAGAGGACAACCATTGAGAGTTGTATGTGACAGAGCTTTGCAAGTGTGAATCATGAAATAGTTTCATGAAAGTTTTTAGACATAGAGTTGTTTGGGCAACCTATGAGAATATTAGAACACTACTAGTAGAGAAGCATGTACAGAGATATCTCACAGGTTGTTGAGACATGCATTGATTGTCAGCTATTTTCTTCAATGAGGCATAGAGATGAGCTTCATCCTACCAACCCGCTATGTTTTCACTACAAGTGGTTTCTTGATTTGATTACTATGCATGTTGTATTATGGCAAATGCGTTACATTGTTTTGGCACGAGAAGATCTCACAAATTAAGTGGAAGGAAGAGCATTGAGGACGAAGACTACTTCAATGGTTTGTAAGTTTCTGTTGGAGGATGTTATTTCCTAGTATGGATGCATTGGGAAAATTATTGCAAATAGAGGTGAGTTGGATTTAATGAGGCTAGGGAGTTTTTCTCTCGCCTTGTCATTAAACTCGCTTTGACTTCAGCATATAATCCAAAAGGCAATGCAAAGAGTGAAAGAGGCCATCCACCGATTGTGAAAGCCTTGGCCAAAGCATGTAGTAGACGAGTCAGAGTGTCGCCTAGGTTGTTGCCTTACGTCTTATGCACTGATTGCACTACTCAAAGTGTGACTACAAGATATATGCCAGTTGAGTTTATGTATGTCATGCCTACAGAGATTTGCACACACTACAACATAAACGAGGCATAGACGCGCACTTTGCGCGTCTATCAGAGCGTCTATAAATGCGTGTAAACCTGCGTGTAAATAGGCGCGAATTTTGCGTCTATATATCCGCGCAAATAGACGCTAATATAGACACGCTAGCAGACGCACAATTATTTAACCACCTAAAATTAGCAATTCACATGATTGAAAAACCAAAGTTAATAATTATTTAACCACCTGAAATTGATTCTTGAGCATGCACATGTGTGCATGATAAAAACCATAGAATTAAGAATACACATTGAATCATTGAATTAAAAAAATAGAGTTAATAATTACTTTTTCATTGCTCTCTAATGAATGGCAGTTCCTCCAGTTGACAAGCCTGATATAAGTAATTAGCGGCAAGCGACAGAAACCTTACAATTAGTAGCAAGCATTGCAATATGTATCTCGTAATTTCTCTATGTACTTGAAGATGATAAAAGATACTTCCTTTTTATTATGGAAAATTCAATGCTTGCTTTAAAACTGACTATTGATTCTTGAGTATGCACGTGTGCGCATGATAAAAAGCATAGAATTAGGAATACACATTGAATCAATAAGCAAATTAAGTATGTTATAGTGAATGATCCATCTCATCTTCAATGAGATCAGCCCTTGCTAAACTATCTACTTCTAGGTCTATGTTACCAAGAGATAACGAAACAAATAAGTCTATCCCACTATCAGATGTGTTGCTATATTGCTCAAATAACTTCATCAATATCATTGACAATCACATTATTGTCTTCTTCTGCGTTTCCTTGAACATCATGGCAAGGTTCATCTTGTACTATATCATGCATATCATCCATTATGGTGTCATCATGCACATCATCATTAATTGTTGGATTGCCATCTGCTATCTCCATGTCGGTAATATTACCATATATTGGTTTTGAATGATTAGATATAGGGATGACATACCACCATCGGTTATTGTTTACCATTGGATGATACACAACCTGTATTTGAAAAACAAAAGCAAAAAACTTAAGTACTTATTATATTGTGTATATGTATCACATGTATACATATAAAAAAATTAGCCTTTGCATATATACCTGCTCGCATTGTTGAGGTAGTACTAATGTGTCATTCTTGTTTTGGTGAAATTTTGTAGAGTCAATGATTACAAAACCACTTGGATGACGTCTGATTGTGCAATGCTCACCATTTGTTACCACTTCTTTAAACCACTTCACATCCAGTACATATATAAAGAATCGTCTGAAGTCAAGCTTCAGAATATCTTGGATCAAGCCACAATAACCTTCCATGGTACCATTGGCAGCCTCGAAGTGAGCAAGGACACCACAATCTTGGGTATTTCTCTTTTCATCTATACGTTGAGTTCGAAGATGTTTATCCTCACACCAAAGTGCATTGAATAATGTGCACTAGTAGTAAAAGATAAAAGATCAAACATGTCAATTATTTATATAAAATAAAACTTATAGAAACAAATTAATTGATAGTATGTCTCACCTTTGATAAGCAACCTCGTGCGTATTCCCACTCTTCTTGAGATATATTAATTTCCTCCTCTTTTTCCATTCTCTCTATTTCCTCATGTAACCAATCTATATCAATATGATGCGAGAGCGCATTTAGATGATCTAGAAATGAGACATTACGTCCATATCTAGTGCGAAATTCTTGTCTTTCGCTTTTTCTTGTTGCCCTTGCTTCATTATATAGTGTCACCCATTTGCTCATTACATCACTATTGAGCACACAAAAACTATTTAACTTACGAAGTTCTTCTTTTGTTAGCACTTTACTCATTCCTTTTCCTTGAGGTACTATAGAGGTCATCCTCAAATCTTCATCATCTTTCCATAGTCGTGGTTGAGAGGGATCCACTTCAGCAAGATATTCAGAGATATAAACAAGGGATGATTGCACTAACCAACCCTCAGCCATGCTTCCCTCAGGCCATGCTTTTTGCCTCACAAAATCTTTCAAGGTTTTCATGAAGCGCTCAAGAAAAAACATCCACCTTACATGAACTACCCCACAAAGTGCGATCTCATCAATCAAATGTACGAGTAAATGTAATTGAGTAGTCAAAATGGATCGAGGAAGAATTTCCTCCACCAAACAAACCACCTCAACAGATAATACTCGAGCATCTTGTAATGTGTTTGGATCAATTTCCTTCGAGCTCACATATCAAGGCCTCCCAGAGATGTCAAGTAATGTCTTGCTTGCTCTCTCTTAGTTGGCAATTTGTTTCCTTTTGGAAGCATTTGTGATAATAACCTACATATATTTTAAGAGTTAAAAAACCACCAACATATATTTCTGTCTGATTTCAAAATAGAATTAGCAATTAATATTATGATTCATATATAAGCCAAACTGAATTGATACCTACTTCAATAACGCATCCAAACTGACATTACTCCATCCATAAATTGTTTGCAAGTTAAGTATCTCGAGGGACACACGAAGAACGTAGTATGTACAACCTTCATACAACGGAGTAGATGATGCTACATATAGTGGATTATCTGGCTTCGTAGAGTGTCATTCTCCCTGAACCGGTTGCGAAAATAGATGGTGTACCATGTTGTCCAAAATCTCATCCTCTACGACTTGATGGGGCATTTCATGAGGGCTACTATCATGTTCGTCAGTCTCTACTCTTCTTTAAGACTCTGCCTCCTCGCGTCGACGTTTTGCAGCCTCTGGACGCCCGGGAGGGAGCATCTAAGGATGTGGCACCGCATCCTGCTCAACCACAAAAGGGAGTTTCATGTACGTTGATATATAATTCCCGTAACATAGACATGCAATCTTAGTGGTAAAAAAAAACTATGAATACCGGTGATTTTTCTCGGTCCCATTCTCCATACAAGCTAAGGTGTGACATTGCAATGCGACGTGCTCGAAAAATACACCCTCGACAACGATCACACATGCATTTAATTTTTCGTCGTAGCCATGCATCTCGATTATGAAGACACAATGTTTCATCCTTACTTGAGGATGTGCTCATTGACTCACCAGCTTGCACCGCACTAGGTGATGACGACGTCGACATGATTAAACCTAATTCATGACAACATCAAAATATTTGTCATTCATATGTTTACATAAGATCTTAATTTTAAATACACAAAAATCATCATCTTAAAACTTATCTTAACTTATCTTAACTTATCAAAACTTAATAAGAATTCACTATCAAAACTTATCTTAAAAACAAAAAATTATGATAAATCCCAAATGTGCGTCTATATTCGCGTTTAACTACGCGTCTATATTCGCATCTATCTGAACAATAGACGCACATATACACGCGAAAATAGATGCACATATCAAAATTCAAACCATACTTAAATCATTTCTTTTCAAACTGTGCCTTTCCTTTCCTGTGTTTTTTGCAGTTCTGAAGCTTGAGTTTAGCCGACATGCAGTCTCTTTCATGCCTCACCTCCTCATGACTCACCTCTTCTTTCATTTCAAACACACAAGAAGGGAAAAAGGAAAGCCAAGGAGAGGAAAAAAGAGAGAACAAGAAAGAGGAGAACAAGAAGAAGCAGCAAGCAAGCAAACAAGCATCAAGGGAGGGTAACTTACCAAGGAGAGGAAGAAGGAGAAGGAGGAGAAGGAGAAGCGCTACCACCCGCCACACCAAACACCCAAGGTGAGTCTCTCTCTCTCTCTCTCTCTCTCTGTGTGTTTCTCTCTTCCTCTCTCTGCTCTGTCTGTGTATTTAGGATTTGTGATTCCATTATGTATTGCATTATGTAAATCGTCAATGGCGGTCGTCGGCCTAAAATCAGCCGACCGAGCACGTCTAACAGTGCGTCTACATCTCAATGTAGACGCAGGCATAGACGCAAAAATTGTTTCCTCTCAAAGCATCTGAGGGCACGTCTTAGAGCGCGTGTTCTGGCGCATGTGCTCTGCAGTGTACATGCGATGATACACGCTGTCGAAGGGTTTTCGAAAGCTAAGTCGCGACCACTGAGGACTTTGAATAATTCCAGGATAGAAGATCAATCATACAAATAAGCAAGATGAGAGGATTTGTGAGCAGCAAAAGCACTAATATTGTGCCAGAAAAATCTGCAGAATCCACTATTCAATCAGCTAAATATTTCGACAATCTATGAAACTCTTGACCAATTTATATCAGTCTTCAACTCTGTCGCTGATAGATATCAGCCCTCAATAACTTTGGAAACCATAAAATCACAGCCTATGTCTCAATATGTTGACATACAATAGCAAACTCTGTCTCTTACTGAGTGATCTCAGCTATCTACTCATCTCTCATAGAAGCTGTAGTCTCTGGATGCATAACAAGGAAAGAATCCACTCAGTGCATCCATATCTTGAGCTACACTACCATAGCTGCTATGACGTGCATTCAGGTGAGCTCTTGTGCTACTAGGCTTCAATTACACAACCTCAAAAACTCCCAAAAACTCCCAAGTGTTGCACCTTGCATGCTGCAAGAGAATATGCACCTGCAATCCTGCTTAGATGGCACACCGCTTCAAAGAAGACACTCTTTTATCCTGCTGAAACAAGCAATGCTCGGGTACATAGATCTCACTAAATGTTTATATTCCATTCAACGTACAAAGTTGCCGGATCCGCATATGCTTCTGCATTAGCTTGGAGTGGAACTCCTGAAATACAGTTGAGTCGAAAGAAGACAACCGCAACTTTGTCGGAATTGCAAAAACTGGTTCACGATATGATAACTTGGCAGGATTAAATAGCAAAAGGAAAGTCTGGAGTAGACAAAAGATCACAAGCCTTCGAGACGATCATCGGTCTAGAATAGGCTGCAACGACAGCAACTCCTGTATTGCTGCTTTGAAAAGAGATGGATCTGGAAACGATCAACGCACGTATATATCTCTGCTGAGCTGGTTGACTAGTTACTCTTTGAAAAATGATAAGCCGTCAACGAAACGCTTCCCGCCAGAACCTTAGGTTTGTAGTAGCCTCGTCATCTTTTTCTCTTCGTAATCCTCCGTCTGATCTTATTTCTCTTTATCTTCAACAGTGACGTCCTCTCTTCATCCTCGTCATTCTTCACCTTCAACCTCTCTGTCACAGTAGCATTCTTGTCTTTCTGGAGCTAACTTGAGCCACTCGGAAACTCCAAGAATATTTTTGATCGCGCACATCTTCGTCAGAGAGTTCCTTCTGAATGCTGGCCGTCCTTCTCTTCCCGCATCATCCGCCAAAGATTCGATGTATTCTTCTTCTCGTAACTGTCCTTTGATGTCGTAGAGCTCCTCAGTTTGTCTTCTTCACTTTCGTTTTGTTTCTTCTCAGTTGCAGTAGCATGTGCACTATCTCTGATGATCAGAGCTCTGGTCTTCTGCTTCCTTTGTCTCCTCTTCGTCTTCGTCATCTACATCTCCATTCTTCAATCAGTCCTCAGTCGCCTGCAGACGTCCAGACCGCCTCCCGGCTCAAGAAGGACCGCTTTGATGCCTTCAGAGAGAGAAGCGGAACGTTGATGAGAAGCGGCAGCTCGGCTACCTCAGTTCCGAGATCACCCTTTGGGCAGCCACCTTCAACATGCTGCAGCCCGTCGATTAGCAGGTCGCCATGCCGATGACGTTCAGGCCAATAGTATATGGCGTAAGATTGGGTAACAACATGCTCAGTGATGGACGATTTCCAGAGAATGTCTTGTGAGGCACAAGTTGATCAGGCGCACCTTCCTCCTCTTCCCATACTGAAAATCCTCCTTGCAGCCAAAAAGCAGAGCTCCTTCCGTTGATCCTTTTCCTCCCCAAATTCTGCTCCACCGGGTTCCCTGTTGCCTCTACGTTCCTCTCCTCCTAGCTCTTCTGCACCAGCTATTTCCGTCGTTTTCTCCCCTCAAAGCACGGCTCTCTTTTCCCCTAAAGCGCGGCTCTGTCCCGAAAAAAAGCAAAAACTCCTGAGTGTTACACAAAAACCACCAGCTTAATGACAGGCCCAACCTCGAAGTCGCATAGATTTGAAGAACTCAATATTTCTTGCCAGATTTATCAGGCCGCAAGAACTTCTTACAAGCCCCACACCAGACTTTCCATCCACCATCTCTATACTATATGCAGCTCCAAATGTGACTCTGGATGTTGCTTCTGTAGACCGTCGAAGAAAGCTTTTAACTTTTCAACCGTATCACCATCTTTCAATTTCCTGTATTCACGCATGTTTTCCGCATCCTTTCCTTCCTCCATCTTTTTGTCATTAGAAAAGCTTTGCTTTTGTTTGTAAATTGCAGAGGGTTCATACTCTCTTTGGGTGATAATGCTGGCCATGGCAGTGCCTTGGAAAACTTGCTTATCTGTGCTCATCAAATCAAGCTCAACTAAGGTCTTAGCACTGTTTGACATATCTATCCACCAAATCTGGTGCTCTCTTGAAGAAAAGCCTCAGCCTAGCAGGCCAGCCAACTTACCATTCAGCGCAGGTAGCACCTTTCCCACTGCCTTTGCAGCACCAGTTGAGCTAGGAATGATGTTTTGTACTGTACTATTTTTCTCCTCCCCAGTCCTTCCTAGAAGAACCATCCACTGTCTTTTGAGTTGCAGTAGTTACATAGACCTCAGTCATCAAACCCTCAATAATTCCAAACTCTTGGTGTATAACCTTTGCAAGCGAAGCTAGACAGTTCGTTGAACAACTGGCATTTGATACAATTTGCATCTCTGGTTTGTATTTTTCCTCATTAACACCCATCACAACATTGGGGCATCTGCAAAAGGTGCTAATATAATTACTTTCTTTGTAGCTTTTAAAGCACAGACAAGTGTGATATTATCCAGAGGGATATCCTCCTCATGCATTTATTCAAATAGTTGTAATGTCTTCTCTCCTTGACCCAGTTCAACATAGATTGAATACGCAGAGCATAAATGTAATCACAAAAACTAAGTGTGCATAAAGTATGAAATCGCACACACTACTTTTGGGTGGTTTTCACACCTCAAATGCGCAGCAATACGACAACGCGCTGCACAGAAAATTGTTTCCTCTCAGAGCGTCTGAGGGCGCGTCTTAGAGCGCGTGTGCTGGCGTGTGTGCTCTGCAGTGTACACGCGATGATACACGCGCTGCACAGAATGTTGACCTGGGATGCGCGTCTGACAGCGCGTCTGTGCTGCATCTTAGATGCGTAGATAGACGCGCTGGATGTGTATTTTTTAGAAAGAGAAAGAAAGAGAGAGTTTGTATGATTGCGAGAGAGAGAGAGAGAGAGAGAGAGAGAGAGAGAGAGAGAGAGAGAGAGAGAGAGAGAGAGAGAGAGAGAGAGAGAGAGAGAGAAAGCATGGCACATTGGCTAGGAGGAACAAAAAAAATGGTGGGTTACTCTCACATTTTCATTTGCTACAAATATTGCTTAAGTAACATTGTCATTTCATTGATGCATTGGTCAATGTTAAACAACATCTCCTAAATAATACACTTCTAGTCACTTAAGTTGCACAAACCCCATTGTTGCAAACCATGTATAAGTGATGTATCATAGTGATGTGAGTAGCAATGCAACGTAATTGACATAAAACATCATTATGTAATAGTGTGACTTGATATTTCCACTTGTTGTGGAGTTGCAAAAGGAGTGGTATGTTAATGCTCTTTGTTTGTGATCCTTGAATGAAGAGCTTAGTGCTTCATGACAAAGAGTATGACCTCTATGTTTCTTCATGAAGGCTATGAGTATAAGTGTGCCATTATGTTAAAAGTGGACAATTTTTCTATGTTTACCCTTCCAAAGAGTTGTCCTTAGTAGGGATCTATCCTTTTGCTATGATAGCTATTAATTTTAAAGTATAGTTGTAACATGCATGTGCCATATATGAGCACTAACCTTATTCTACATCTATTTTGTCTTAAGCCATCTCATCTCAGCCGACTTTTTGAAACAAAACAAACTATTGGGAAGCATAGTGTGTAAATCATTTTTCTAGGTAGTTGAAAAATCCATAGAGAAGTTTAAGGGTGCAATGATATGTATGTGTAGTATCCCATGTTTGTGTTTATCAGTTTTCTTGTTTAAGAGAAGCATTAGCACTTAAGTGTTATGCTCAATGTCTAAAGAAAGCTCTTTGAAAATGTAGGTAATATATGATTTTTTGTATGCAAATAAATTTGTCTTTTTCCTGTGTTTTTTTTGCAGATGTCGTATCCTGGTTCATCTAGCAATGACCCAAATGTGGATCGCATGAATGATACATTGGCCTCCTTTGGCAGGGGGGTCAATGCATTTTTTGGAGGTTTTCCTAGTAGGGAAGGCTTCATGGGAGAGATGACCAGACACCTTGGCCACTCTCCCACAGCGGACGAGGTGTTCAGTATCATGTCTGGGACGCCTCTGGCGTCTTTGCCTGACACTACTTCCCAGACTCCACATGCAGGTACTCCACATACAGGTACTCCATATGCAGGTACTCCATTTGCAGGTACTCCACGTACTCCACGTGCATCGGCTGAAGCACAAGCATCTGCAGAAGCTCGTGCATCCAGCGAGGCAGAGGGCAGTCGATAGAGAGGGAGGAGGGAGAGTCGAGGGGGAGGACGAGGGTTGTGTGGGGGTTGCCTAGGAGGTGGCGAGCGATCACCCTCACCGGTAGATCATGTAGAGGAGGTTGTACGCCATTACTATAGAGTTACAGATGCTGGTGGCATCTTTCATGATGATGAGGGAAGGGATGTAATGGCGTATATGAGGAGCGTCGTGCATGCAACGTATAAAGATTGTTTCATTGCCTTCAAAAATCAGAAAAGCGGCTTGTGGCAGGAGGTGTTGAGGGCAGTCCATAGGAGGTACCCAAATCCTGAGGGTCAGTGATTCTCAGATGATTGGGGACGTACAAAAGTGAGGGATATGCTTCACAACAAAAGATCGCACCTCATGACACAGGCCAGGGACTCACTGCGGAGGCTGGAGGAGGGGCGTGGAGCCTACAGCCAACCACCTATGTGCCACCGCATAGAGTGGAAGAAAAACAAGAAGAAAGCAGCTGAGAAAGTGAAGAGTCGCCAGCACGTAGAGGCGCGACGGATCCAAATGGAAACAATGGGATCGTTGCATTATGGATCGGGCGACAGAGAGTCGTAGGAGGCAGAGTTTGTAAGTATATTTTAATTTTTAGTTTTTTTAAAATTTATATTTCTTTAAATTCTTTATATATTTTAGTCCAATATATTGTGACATCTAATTGTTTGTATATCTCTAAATGTTTTGCAGACTACCATCGTTGGTAGGACACCTACCCCTAGAGAGGTAGGTTACCATCGAAGCCATAACCGCGCAGCGACATGGCTTCACTTTTATGAGGAGGGTCTCATAATAACTAAGGACCAATACAACCGGGCCATGAGGATTCGACAGCCAGAGGAGGTATGTTTTTCTTACTTTGCTATTAAAAGTATAACTAATTATAATTTTTCTCCACCTTGTCTATGTAAGCAACCCTGATCTTTTGTGTATGTAGGTGAGCCCGGATGTGGAGCATAGCGAGGAGGGGGATAGCGACGCTAGTAGCCATGGTGGTACTAGCGAGGATGTTTCCTCTTCAGATTCGTAGAGGAGCACCATACCTCCTCATGAGGCCTTCTTTTCTTGTATATGTATGATATCTCTTTGAGCCTATTGCTTGCGGCCACGCTTTAGGTCGCAAGCACTCAAAACTTCCCTTGTAAATGCTTTGATATATAATGAATACATGGACTTTTACTTTCAATTCTTGTGCTCATAAGATACATTGTCTTTTTCCCAAATACACAATCTGATGTATGGGAGGGGGGAAAAAAAAACCAGAGAGCATGTGGTTGCTGCTCTCTGGTTTTTTTTTCCAGTTCTATTTTGCGCATCTATCAGCGCGTCTAAATTGCAAGTAATTCGCGTTTATTCGCGCATCTATTATGCAGACTACACGTGCTTCATAATTCAAATTAAAAAAAGAAATTAAATATTTTTTTAAAAAAATGACATTTTTTGTTTTCCGTTCGCGTCTATCAGTGCTTGTAAAAGTGCGTCTACCAGCGTGTCTATATGCGCGTGTATATGTGCGTCCATTACGCGTCTATTTGTGTGTGTAAATTCGTTGATACATGCGATTATAGACGCGGAATGATAGACGCGTCCGTAAGTTTTTCTCTGTATTCAAAAATCACATCTAAATGTGAATCTATGAGGCCTTTTTGTTGTAGTGACACTTACTTGGAATTCTTTACCATGGTAGCAAGAAGAGATGACTAGAGAGGATCTTTTAGCTATTTGTATTCATTAGTTGGAGAGGAGATATGAAGATATTGAGAGAGTTGTACAAAATCTCAAAGAGGCTAGAATTCGTATTGAAGATCGATTTGATAGCAGACACATGTTGAGACCTAAAGAGATTGAAGAGGGAGATTGGGTATTGGTCTATGACAGTAGTCTACACAATTAGTATAATGCTATCCACAAGGTTTCGAGATGATGGTTTGGGCCTTATTTGGTGCAGCATATCCATAACAATTCTACGTATTCCTTAGCATAGCTTGATGGTACAGCCTTGTCGATTTCGATTGGAGGAAAGAGAGTCAAATTATTCAAGAGAAGAGATGGTACAGCCTATGCAGTTGAAGAGTTGGATGATGAGATTTATGATGAACCTAAACCAAGAGATGATATTGATGAGGATGTGGATTCTAAAAATGAATTTGCAGAAGATGAGGAGATCATATTGACTGCGTTGAGCTTGTGGTGATGAGGATGGGTAGATGTGGCCCATCCAGAGGATGTGCAGGTTGTGGGGGGGCGGATGTCGTGACGTTGTGCATCCACCACTACAAACTTGAGGGCAGAGTTTTTCGCCAAGAATTTGAACACATTAGCCACCGTCATTAGGAATTTGTTTTCTATTGTGTGTGTCTTTTTGTTTGCATGATGCATGAGCACAGGTAGTTAGGCTAGGCACAATTTCTTCAATGCATTCATAATTTTTTTTGTGGAAGCAACGTTTGAATGACTACATTACATGGTTTTTTAATTTGCAAACCACCCGAATGATTGGGCATGAAATTCTCTTTCAAAAGTAATTTTTTGTTAGGGAACACTGCATGGAAAAATAGGTTCATATGAAGGAATTCGTTTTGAAGACTCAAGGATTAAAGGAAAAGGTCATAATGTTGATCCTTCACTTTGGACTTTCCCCATATGACTCAATTCAGATATTGCCAGTGCAGATGATATGTCTCTTTATATGCGAAATTGGTTTAACATTTTGCAACCTACAAAAGCTAAAAGGGAATATTGAGCAAAAGGTGGTTATAGTTTGTCGCCTTCAGTTGACAAAGAAAATATATTTTTCATGAGTGAGAAGACATCTTCAGCAAACATGGAAGGAAGCATTATGTGGGTGCAATTCCTTGGATCATCAACATCTGGAGTGCTAGATTTTCAACATAATCAGCAAGATCATCAGCATCTAGAGTACTAGATTTTCAACATAATCAGCAAAGTGTTGCACATTTACAAGGTGTGGCTCCCTTTTCCAGCACTCAAACAATGCATATTAATCTAGATAGGAGTGTATTATAGGTAATAGAGAGAACTTGTACAGGGGTACTTGCTTCCCATCCACAATCTTGGGATATTCATATTGAAAGCTTAAAAGTCACTTTCGGTGGTCATGATCTTATTGTGGATTCAAGTCTTGAGTTCAACTATGGGAGGCATTATGGCTTGTTATGGCTTGAACGGGTGTGGAAAGTCCACTCTCTTATGTGCCATAAGTTGTTGTGAGCTTCCAATTCTAGTACATATGGACATATATCACTTGACTTGCGAGATTGAAGCAACGGATTGGCAATGTGGAAGTTTAGAATAATCATCGATTCTAAAGATGATGGCGTCATTATCAAAGTAGGCTGTTCGGCGGCATGGTATGCAGGCAAAGGGTTGAAGTTTTAAAACGCGGGATGATTACTTCTTCATTCATGCAATGTGGCCATTGTTAATGATGATGCCAAGGGAGGCTTTTCTTGTCATGTAGAGAAGATGGCGACTAGCGAATAATATCAGCCTCAGAAGCGTCCTCCAACTCTCCTCTTCATCATTCCTCGAATCTGCATCTAAAAGCGCCTTTGCAATAGGTCATCATATTCACGTAGATGAGCCATGTCTTCAAGAAATTACAGAGTGAATCAGGATGCAAATTCAGTGCTGCAATCTGGTAGCAAAAGAACCCATCCAGAGGATGAAGTTTCTTTGGACAACCATCACGTGTTATAAAATTAGTTGTTACTTTGATGTATCGTAACCTCTAATCACCATCGCTTTCTGAGAGCAGTAGTAAGAATCGTTCAACCGATCTCCTAGCAAGCTTCGGGAGAAGCTCTGAACTGCTCCATCTTGTCCAGATGTCATTTTAAGGCGAGCTTCCGAGTCCCGGAACGGGAAGTCCTGATGAGAGAGCGGGAAGGGTCAATACGTCTTCTCCGTAGTGGTTCTTCTTTCCTGTCATGCTTCTGTGATGCAGTGGATTGCCAAGCTCGTCTAGCTTAATATCCACACTATCTTTACCTGTGGTTTATTCATAGCCAAGTTGCGCCGAACAGTTTCTGATGCTGAAAGGCGACCTCATAGTGCTCCAGGGACTGCCTTCCTAACAGAGTGCAAGAAATGAATAATAGCAGATCTAGAGTGACAACAAATACAGGATTTTACGAAAGAAAATTGATAAATATGGCGAACTGATTGACAAAAGAGATGGCATACGCGTTGAAGATTCAAGAAGGTGACAAAACGCATCCTAGACATTAAAAGCTTAAAAGCTTTAAGCCCATCTTTTTTGTTAATACGCTTGCTTTAAAACAAGCTAAAGTAAGAAAAAGCCTCTCATCAACATGGGGAAGAAAAATCTATATAAAAGGAGTATGAAGGGTTTTGAATATACTCCTTGATCTCTCTAAGAAGACCATGTAAGAGAGGCTCTTGAGTCGAGCTTAATGCTCATCGCTTCTTTGAAACATTGTCAACAAGTTCAAGTCAAGGCTATCAAATCAAGGATGAGAGACTAGAGGTTGAGCTTGAATCCCTCGTATCCTTGAAGATCTCACTTCGAATTCGGGAGTGTAAACTTGAGGTGGAGCTTGTATCCCTCGCCTTCTTCAAAGTTTGCCATCGAATTCGAGATAGAAGTCTTGAGGATGAGCTTTAAACCCCTCACCTACATCAAAGTTTCCATCGCGAGTTGTTTATGAAGAGTGGCTTGAGTTCGAGCTAAGTGCTCCTTGCTTCATCGAAAATCTTTTCTCAAAACCTGATATTCCACCTTCTTCTCTTCTTTCTCAGATTGATTTTGATCTAATCCAAAAGTCTTATGAACTTGTAACTTGTCTATATTTTTAAACAAGAATTTGTTTTTCTCATTCAAAGTTCTTCTTGATTATTATTTTATGTTAAATTCTCTTATCTCAAAGCATCCTCATGGTGAGCGACTTCCACGAACCCCCCACGCGAATCCCGTGCGTCTAGTGAGCCCGACGTGAAAGCATCGCTTCTAATCATCAAGATGGGTGACTCTTCCAAAAATCCACCTTCTTCATTGACTACTTCTTCCTTTTCAACCGATGAGATGAAAACTTTATTACAAACTCTTTCTTTAGTGATCATTATGATATAGAATCAACAAATACATTTATCTATGCAGCAGCAGCAGTAGTTGTAGCAGCAAACAACACTTGGATCAACAACGACTATTACATCAAGAACAAGAGCATACACATGGTGCAACCAAGGCAATCGAGGCTGTGGTTAGTGAGCACAAATTATTTGATAGCTGGAATGTTTCAGCCTACCTTAAAGCCTTTTAACGATGCTTAATGCAAATGTGTATATGATTAAGTGCTCAAACAATTGAAAAAATAGCCTCATACATTGTGCGAATCCATTCTTTTCATGTTTCCATTTACTAACGCATAATTGCTGCAATGAGAGAAGACACCGAGCCTTACACTCGTGCTGTACTTTCCTTTATTTAACTTAGCGTCATCCTATATTAATAATACAATAAATACATCAGATTTTATATTATATTTCAGTACTCACCCTGCTCCCCTACCGTTTAAGGTTTTGTCTCGTTGCATAGGTAAAGGGGTGATTTCATGTGTATTTCGCACGAAATAAGCAGTAAATACTCAAAAAATATATAAATGGGGATAACCTGAGATAAACCCTCATGTTTTATCCTCATTATACACTCACAGAAACATCCATAATTTTCCTCGTCCGTTCCTTATTTTTTTCCCTTTTAAAAAGTATTTTTCCTTATTTTTTCTTATTTATTATCATTAAAAATGAAAGAAAATTAGCACTATTTCAGAGCTGTGGCTCTTGAGTCTTTAAACAATAAACATGTAGATTTTATTGGTGTTTTGTTTCATGCTTTTCCCATTTTCAGCCCAAAAAACCTCATTTTTTCTCTAAAAACCATGCTTTTCGGGTTTTTCTAATTTATTTCCCACACTTTAAGTTTATATCTTATAATTTTTTTATTGTGACAGACTAAAACTAGCAGGAAACAACATGTCCATCAATTTTCAGCCCATAAGAACATTATTAACCCCATCAAATGCAGAAAAAGAGCCATTTTCTTTGTAAAAATGCCATTACCGTGTATTTTTTATCATTTTGGGTTTTGAAACTTGTTGCGGGTCTACAAAACCAGGCCCTGTTTGATGCTCAGCTCGCCTCCACACTACCATCTTTAGCCTACTTTTGGTTTGGAAGCAATCCGGTACCACGGGCGGACAAGTATTCACCAACCGGACTTCATTCTTCTTCACACACAGGAACTGCCCCTTGCAGGAGAGAGCGAGAGGAGAGAGAAAGACAGAAATCTGATCTCCACAACCGGGCAGCCATTTGATGCATGGCCTAGAGCGATGGAGAGCAAAGATCAAGGGTATCTCAGGCATTTAATCAGTTGGAGGGCCTGTTTGTAACCTCCATAGCCCCTCTCAATCATTGGGAAGAAGATGGCGCCTTCCTTGCACGTCCGCGTGAAAAATGGCACCCCCCCCCTCCCAATTCATTTTTTTGGGTGGGGCTCCCAAGGGGAGCCCCCAGGGGTCATGACCTTTGGGACTTCTCAAGTCCTTTTCCACTTAACCTTGGCCTTGGCCTCCCAGGCACTCCCTCTCCTGCGTCTAGTGTCCAAATTGCAATTTGAAAAATCCTGGGCATCCATCTTGAGGTCTTCCACTGTTGGACATCTCCCAGGGTCCTGTCTGACACGCCAAATAATTATGAAAATTTATCAACTATCGTCAAGTGGGTCTTTTAAGCCTTTTCTGGGCATTGCCGCTTAAAATCGTACTGATTGCCACTGCCACCTTCGACGAAGTCTATTTTTCCCCGAAAATTCAGAATTTTTGGCTATTTTTAAGCACTTCTTGGCATGAAAAATCATCTTTGGAGACCACGGGATAGGCGACTCAGCTCGTCGAATCCCACACAAAGAAATTTGCACATAAACACAATCACAAAGAGCATCAAGCTAATACAAAATAGATACACAACAAAACACAAAACAACTCTCACCCTACCCCCTGTCAAAATCAAGGCATGAAATCCATGAGGAGTAGGCCTAGCATTATCTAATAGAAAGCCGAAAGCTGGTCACTAACCAACTACTCCAACACAGTAAAAAAAGGATCTATCAAAGAGGTTATCCTTAGTGGTGGTCTGAACTACCTACCTAACTAAGGACAACGCAACTAGGAGATCCTACTAGGTGAGGACTCCTATAGCCCAATCAACAAGTATTACCTTTTAGCACATTGGATCTTTAGCCTCTTATTTTCCATACTCGGGCGTGTAAAAATGAGGGAGCTGAGCGTAGTGACCCAAGGAGAGCAAGGCATTGGCCTTAGGTCCTGTCTTGGTACCCAAGAACTTACCAAGCCCGTGCAAGGTGACACTTAATCCTTTTCTAATGCTCACTTTTATTTTTGTTCCAACCTTCTTTTATTCTTTGGTTTTCAGCTATAGAAGCCATCCCTAGGAAGACAAGGCATTGGCCATGGGTCTAACTCATCCCCAGGAACCTATTAGGCCTACGCAAGGCGATAAACAACAACTCAAAGATTTTTCTTTCTTTCCATTTCTATTTTTATAGGGGTTAGAACCCCTTTTTACACATCTCTGTATATTCATATATTATCTTTCAGATATTTAGGGCTTTGTCTCTTTCCATCATTATTTTAGTAGGCTTTCCTAACTACCTCACAACTAACAAGAACTCCTAGAACAGCCATCGAGTAGGTCAGCAAAATAGGGTCACTAGAACTCCCATCTAAAACAGGTCTTACAATACCTGACAATGCCTTGCAGGAGGCAATGACTACTCAAACAAAAGAAAGTAACCCTCACATGCACATATATCATTAATTGCTTAAGGAAAAAGACTTGGAAAGGAAACGAAACCACTTTGAATGGCCACAAGAAGCTCCTTCGCAGCAAAGGCTCCCTCCATCGACTTCGTTAACCTGTATGCTGCAATCACTACAACAAAAAACCATTACCTATACCTGCACCAAACAAACGAATAGCCCTCTTGGCCTAAAGGAATAGCACATTGCACTGCAAACTAGCTGGCCCTCTTGGCCTAAAGAAATAGATCATTAAAACTTGAAAACAACTGGCCCTCTTGGCCTAAAGAAATCAAGCAAACCTACTCATATAGATCCCTCCTTGGAAGAAGGCAGATATACAAACACACGCTCCACTCCAAGGGGGAAAGACAGGGCGCTCAGCCCTAAACTAAATGCATCAAGTTATGACCCGTACCTCCTGCATATATGGCAAGAGGCATATGTATAACATGTCGTCGAATCAACCTATGGGTCCAAGATAATAGTGGTAGATGGGTCTCGGCTACTCTTCCCATCGCCTGCCAATAGCCACCCCCAGGCTACGACAGAAGAAAGGAGGGAGCTCCCCCCCCCCTATTGCAGAAAGGCAAAACGCCCTCCATTGGCGGCAACAGCGGCTACACCCACCAGAGCCTAGGCAGGGAAACCCCCCTGTGGCCGTAACCCCCCCATTTCACTACGCAACTGGCCATGAGCAGAGAGGTAGAAGGTGAGGAGGGAGAAGAGAGGAGAAGGAAAAGAAGGAGAAGAAGGAGAAGAAGAGAGAGAGAAGAGAAGAAGGGGAAGAAGAGGGGAGAGAGAGAAGAGGGAGAGAAGAAGAGAAGGAGAAGAAAAGAAGGAGAAGAGAAGAAGGAAGAAGAGAGAGGAGAGAGAAGAGAGAAGAGAGAAGAGAGAAGAGAGAAGAGAGAAGAGAGAAGAAAAAGAAGAAGAAGGGGAAGAAGAGGGGAGAGAGAGAAGAGGAAGAGAGGAAGAGAAGGAGAAGAAAAGAAGGAGAAGAGAAGAAGGAAGAAGAGGAGAGGGAGAGAAGGGGGAAAGGGAAAGAAGAAGAGAAGGAGAAAGAGAGAAGAAGAGAAGAAGAGGGAGAAGAAGAGAAGGAGAGAGAGAAGAGAGAAGGAGAAGGAGAGAAGAGAGAAGGAGAAGGAGAAATAGAGAAGAAGAGAAGGAGAGAGAGAAGAGAGAAGGAGAAGGAGAAATAGAGAAGAAGAGAAGGAGAGAAGGAGAGAGAGAAGAGAGAAGAAGAATAGGAGATAGAAAAAGGAGTGAGAAAGAGAAGAGAAGAAGGGGAGAGTAGTAGAAGAAGAGAAGAAGAAGAGAAGGAGAGAGAGAGAGTAGAGAGATAAGAGAGAAAGAAAAGAGGGAGAAGGAGAGAGAGTAGAGAAATAAGAGAGAAGGAGAGAGAGAGAGTAGAGGAAAGGAGAAGAAGAGAAGGAGAGGGAGAGAGAGAGTAGGAGAGAAGAAGAAGAGAGTAGGAAAGTAGAAGAAGAAGAGAGGGAGAAAGAAAGGAGGAGAGGAGAAGTAGAAGAAGAAGAGAGAGAAAGAGAGTAACCACCACAAGTCACCCAAACCATTCTCTTGGCAACGAACCCCATCCAATGGTCTTTCCCAACCAAACCTGTCAACCCGAAACCCACCCGAAACCCGTCAAGGTCCGGACTGCCCAATCTCTGCGAGGCGAATGGCTCCCAAGAAGAATGCCGTGGGAAGCGTAGGTGCCCAAGCCACCGGTAATGCTGGAGGGCTGAGCGGAACTACCAACGCAGCACACATGAATCAAGCCCAGGTTCTAAGCGTAAAAAATTAATTTGGGAATTATTTCTTGGGGAAGGGATGAAAGGATTGATGTCGTACATAGGGTTTTGTTACTCTAGGAACTAAGTTGCATGCACGAAACGGTAGAGTTGGAATTCGCACAAGATTTTAGGCACGAAATGATAGCTTCTACTCACATAAAATGATAAGGTTATCGCCTTACTTCACATAGAATGATAGCTTTTTAACCAGTTCAGTGCATGAATAGTCATTTAGAATTCACGTTTTGCAATCATGGTTAAAAGGAACACATGAAATGTTAATTTCTATACATGAGATACACTTGCATCATTAGACAAAACCCTAGACTTCCATTGACGCAAGTCACATGTGATCCCGTGCATTAGGAATAAGTATAATTGCATGTGAATTATTTTATCAATCTTGCTGTGGACTATCGCAAATGGATACACTCCTATTCTAATTGAAGCTGGTGACCTAACCCTAAATGGATTGTTGACCCAAGTTATGCTTGGTTGTTTGAAAAGGTTGTAAATCCCTTGAGCAAGTGTTTTGATACATCCAAGTTAAATTCTGACTGTGCATGCAATGGGATTGCAATGCCTTGAAGCAAGAGGTTGTGCATTTAACTGTTTGTTAATGTGGTTTTGCATGTTAACCCAAATGGGGTGTGTTTGATGATTGCATGGCCAGGTCGGAGATGACTGATTGCCATGGAAACAAAAGGAGTGTTTTCCCTAGTAATTGTTTGTAAGCTGGGTGCTTCAGCTATGATTGATTCCCTAAAGGAATAATTAAGGAAGGATGGTACTAGCTACCCCCCACGAACCGCCAAACCCTAACCAAGGGGGTTGTGATTCCGCACCGGGAATGTGGACCAAACCTGCACGAGAGGTCTCTCCGTGGAAATTACTTGGCGTAGGAGGAGGCTTGGGTGCCAGTGGGGGCTCTGGCCGTAAATCCCAAAGCCTCCGAGCCCTACACAAGTGTTCTATGTGACTCGAGATGGGATCTCGAGGCCTTGATACTAGTTACAAGGTGGAATCTTGGAAGGATAAACCTTCGGGTTTTATTGCTGGAAGACGGAAGGATTTTTCTACGGAGGCAAAAAGGAGCACTTAATTCTCCTGTACGGGCAAGAGACACACATTAATCCAAAGATAAGTTAAGGAAGTGTTTGATCTTGTTTTAATCTGTCTTCATGTCTGTGGCCTAAATTACGTACTCCCTTTTCTATTAGGCCCCCTGGATGCTCCATCAAAGTATAACATGTATATCCACAATGGGTTTACACAACCAGCCATCAGGAACTCCTCTATTCATAAGTATGATAATCAAAATTCAACATATTTAGAGGATGAACTGACGACTCCATCCCACCTTCTTCATTAAACTCAACAAGGATGCTTGTCAAGATTTGTAAACAGTGATGGCAGAAAACTTTAATCTTCCACATAAAGATACCGTCTTCTTGCTCAACCACTTTGTATCCCTTGCTCCACCAGATAAGCCTCCCCTAATGACATCTTTGCTCTAGATATGGGTGCTCCAAATAAGGGATTAACCACGCCATCGACAAGTTTAAGCTCTCCTACAGGTCTCAAATTAGTACCAACATGGACCTCCAATGCATTTAGCACATTAGCATATTTAGAAATAATAAGGTTTAATCTTATTAAGATTAACCTTATTCTTAAATTCCACTCCTTGTAGATCATCTAATAAAACCACGGACTTATTTTTACCTATCCAAACTATATTGTAAGGGCCATCCCATCTAGGTTCCAGCTTTCCTGGAAATAATTCTCTACGTGCATCGTAATACAGAACTAATTGCCATTTTTTAAAGGTATACTTCTTCACCTTTAGATCATGCAACCGCTTCATCCGACGTTTAGCTACCTCCTGGTGCAACAAACTCTGCAATTTAAGCTCGTCCAAGTGGGCTATAGTCGTAAACCACTCAAATAAGGCATCTTCATCACCCAAAGAATGATTGATTGCAAATCTTATGGTTGGCAACTCAATTTTTAAGGGTGAGACACACTCCTCCTTGTAAACTAATTTGAATGGGGTGTGGCCAGTGGCTCATTTAAACGTTGTATTATATGCCCAAACCGCCACATATAATTTTATATCCGAGTCTCGTTTCTTTTCAGAGATTATCTTGGATAGGATACCCACAATTTGCTTATTGGTACTTTAAACCTGTCCATTAGCTTGCGGATTATGGGGGTCGTCTTGTTATACTTAATGCTCCATGCTTCAATCAGGCTTCTAATTACCTTATTCAAAAAATGAGTTCCACGGTCCGATATTATTTCCTTTGGGGGACCAAAACAGCAGATGATCTACTCAAGTAGGAAACTAGCAATCTCTTTTGCATTGTCCTGCCTTGTCACCCGTGCTTCTAACCACTTTGTAAAGTAATCAATTGCTACTATAATGTATCCTTTTTTAGTAGTAGACGACGGGGTAATAGGTCCCACAAAATCGATGCCCCACTTCTCAAATGGAAGGATAGCTATAATAGGCATAAGTGGATGCTTCCTATTCTCTCAATTGTCATGTCTTTGACATGTATCACATCTCTTAACATAGTCAAATGAATCTTGGAAGATGGACTGCCATCAATAACTAGCTCGTAAAGCCTTCTGTGCTGCCAGCAAAGTGCCCTCCACAAGCGGAGTCATGTCACTCTTCCAAAATAAAGGGAACCTCGTCAGGCATCACACATCGGCGATAGATATCATCAACACCTTGTCGATATAATGTTCCTATGATCAAGGAAAATTTCAATGCCTGCTGTTTAATCTTCCTCTTCTCATGTTTTGATAGAGTAGCTCCAGTCTCTCCCGTAGAAAGATAGTGCGTGATAGCAGCATACCAAGAGGGAATAGACGCCATATCAATCTTAAACAATGTTTCCATGTCACTTCTTTAAGCCATGACCTCTTTTGGCTCTCTGAAATTTACAAGACACTTTGGCAATGCCCTGACGCTTCGATGGCTTGCTCTTAATCTCATAATCAAATTCTTGCAAAGTGATTAACCACTTTGCTAAATAATCAGGCGACTGTAACTTATTCAACAACAATCGAAGCCCTTCCTCCTTCGTATAAAAAACCACCCTCTCATAAAGAATGTAGTGCTTGAACTTCTTGGTCACAAATACCATCGCAAGGCACAACTTCTCCATATAGATGTAGTTAATTTCTAATAAGCCCAACCTCTGACTAGCAAAAGCTATTATATGGTATTAATTTTCCTCCCAAATTTGGACCAAACAACAGCTGATACTATGCATAGTTGTTGAGTATATAGAACATTTCACCCCTTTTAGGTGCTTTTAAAATAGGTGCTTTGGCAAGCTCCTGCTTTACATCGTCAAAAGATACTTTGCAAGCATCACTCCATGAAAATTGATAATTAAAGGACAATAGCTTCGTTAGTGGCAACGTTCTTTCTGCCAAGGCATTGATAAACCTCCAATAATACCCTATCGATGACAAAAAGCTATCCACTTCCTTTGGAGCATGCACTGGACTCATGGTGACTATGACCTTGATCTTTTCAGGATCAGGCGCAATCCCTACGGAACTGACCACATGGCCTAACAAGAGCCCATAAGGGACTCCGAAGACGCACTTTTGTGGGTTGAGAGCTATGCAAAATTGTTTGCAACACTCAAAACACTTTCGTAAGATAATTAACTGTCTATCCCTTACGGTGACTGCCCCCAGATCGTCAATGAATACTTTCAATTCCTTGGGGGAAATGTCACCAAAGATTTTGTCAGCTGTTCTCTACCAACCTGGCGCATTACATAACCCAAATGCCATCACATGGTACGCAAAGGTACCGAAGACAGTAGTAAATGTCGTTTTTAGCTTGTCTTGCTTGGCAATCGCCATTTGGTTATACCCTGCAAAGCAGTCCATAAATGAATAGATTTCCCTACCTTCTTGTTGATCCAAGATTTGGTCAATAAATGGCAACGGGTAGTAATCTTTAATAGTTTTCTTATTCAACTCTCTAAAATCTACGCAAAGTCGGATCTGATTATTCTTCTTCTTCCTGATCACAACTAGTGAGAACCATTCAGTATGCTGAACAGGGAAGATCAAACCCACTTTCTGCAACTTCTGTAGTTCCTCAAACAACCCATCCCTTAATTCAAAAGGCATATGCTTTACTCTTTAACGTACAGGGTGGGTACCTTCCTTTACAAGAATAGTATGCACAGCTAGACTGAGAGGAATATCCCTAAGCTCCAAGAAAAGTTATCATGGAACTCCTGAATCAGGGACACATAGTCATCTCGCTCTTCTGAATTGAGCAAAGAACCCAATTTGATTGGTCGTGAATCATTAGGCATACCAAGGTCCAGCTCAATAACATCTGCGTCTCTTATTTGATCATGAGGCTCTATCGGCTCATTCAAGGTTATTTGATAAATATCCTCTGTAGTGGACCTTTCCTTAGATCCATCGCTTGATGACGTCTCACTATTAGATGAATCATCTACTGTTTCTAGTTCAATGGAGGATAAAGGATCTCTCTCACTCTGAGGAGACTCAGGGTAAGCATCCACTATTACATGATGGGCACCTCGACCTAAAATCACTCGCCCAGCGGGTATATCAACTTGACAGTCTGTTCGTAAAATCCAGGGCCTTCCTAGCAAAACTTGATAGCTAGGATGTCCTGCAAACCTTATCACCCTAAAGTCTAGATAGCATTCCACGCTTGCAACAGTAACATGTACTTTAGAGATGCAACCTTCCAGTTGTCTTAGACTATCATCCGCCATCCTAAGAAGTGTGGAGCCGTGTTTTTGAATTTTGAGACCTAGTCGCTCCATCAAGTCTGAACTTATGATATTGACGGAGGATCCAATGTCCACGATAGCGTACTCCACTAATATTCCATCCACATATGCTGGAACCCTAGGGAATGCTTTTCAGCATGATCGAACCAATCTTCTCCCACTCTAGCTATGCCCAAAGGTTCTACTACAGATACACAGGATTTTCTTGAATTTCTTGTGTACTCTTGGAGAAAGTTTAATCAATTGCAAGAGATTCACATTTGGTTTGACTTCACAAAGAGAACTTGCTAGGTCAAAGTCATGGTAGTTAGCCAAAGTTCTCTTGTCGCGCCAAACCATTCTTTCCTTTAGTCATTGGACTGCCGGATTTAGTGCCTCTTTTTTTACTTTTGTCTTCTTTCTTGGTACCTCTCTATCCTTCTCGGGATCTACTTTACCGTCAACAGGCCTTAGAGGTCCACCTTCCATATCCGGATTCAAGACTCGCTTTTCCCTAGCATCCTGCTTAGGGTTTCCCTCGATAGGTTTTATAGTTCCTTTGTCACCCTCTTTAATCTTTTTCCCTCTTGTTACGACTCGTAGATTAGAAGTTTCAGCATCATTGACACGTATAGCCTCAATAAGGCTGACTCCACTGCCATGAGGCAGCTCCTCTACAATAGTCTTTCCTCATTGCAGTATTTGTCTTAGTCCCTTATCTTGCTAGAGATTATTCCCTTGTGCACGATGATTAACTGGACCAGGTTGTTTACTTCCTTGTTGGAGAGAATTGATCTTACTCCAACAGGTAGTAGCTAAATGGCCAGACTTTCCACAAATATCACATTTGGCATTCGGGCAATTCCTAGGGAAATATTGGCCACCACACGGGGCCACCCTCTTCAGGGTGTCGACTCCCTATCAAATTCTATTGCTTCTTAAGAAAATTGGCATCCAGAGCTATTTGTTGATACTGTTCAGAGACCATTACAGTGTAGTGCTTCATCATGTCCTTAACTTCACCAACATTGGAGGCACTCGACTCGTAGCCGCAATTGTCAGTTTGTCGTCCCATGGGCCTAACCACTTAATTAGAGATTGGTCGTTGACCTACTAGGATAACATTAGGATTCATTATTTTTCCCCCACTATTTAGTGAGGCCGCCTGACTAGCCATGGGCATAGTCATGCTAGGAGGAGCTGGTAACATAGGCAAATTCAACATGATCCCCCCTCTCCCATTAGCGTTTGACATGGGATCCCCTTGACTCCCATTGGTCAAGACTAAGTTATTACCATTCCAATTTATCCTTGCTACATAAGCCGCTTGTAAGCATGACTCTACTCCTTCTACTTGGGTAATAGCAGTGTCAATGTCGGCCAAAGCAACACTACTCAGCTGCACCTAGATATTAAAATCCAATCCATGTAGGAAATATTGTAACTAGGCAACTGCTGGAATGGGGATTTAAGTATTTAGTTTGTGAAGAACTTGTTTTAATTTCTTGGCATAAGCCTAGACATTATCATTTGGCTCTTGGCATGTTACATTCAAGACATGCAACCAATATTGTCCACCCTTCTCAGGGGCAAACTCTCTACGAAAAGCCGTAAAGAATTGGGCATTGCTAGTTATGGTTCCGGCTTCGAGACCATGGTACCATACTGCCACTCTTCCTTTTAAGGTCATGTTGAAGAACATCATTAGGTGTCCTTCATCTTGCATTCAATAATTGAACATGAGTGTTTGAAACTCCTTAATGTGGAGTTCTCCATCTTCTTCTGCTAACCCATGGAAAATAGGCAACGATGCTCCTAATGCCGGAAAATCTGGAGTCCCTACTAGAATTGCGATAGGTTGTGCCATGGCTACAATTGGATTGACAACAAGAGTTTGTGTAGGGAAAACTACACTCCCACTTGTTGTGGGTTGATTAACTGGAAGTAGGAAAGTACTAAGACTTCCACTTGCACTAGAAGAGCTACTCGTAACACTTAGGTTACTAGAACCATTGCCATCTAGCTCTCTCAACACGTTCTACTTTTTGTATTTCGGCTTGACGGTCCTTGTTAGGGGACATAAACCAACTATTTGGTCCCTAGAAACCCTAGATTCAAGAACCACCACTTGTTGGCAGCTCCCGACATATGCACCACAAGTGGGACCGAAAATGGTCCGGCACTGGCTAAGGGACTAGCCGGACCTCATGCCCTCAACAGACAACCCCACCACACGGCCTCGTAGGCCAAGAGCATCTGTCAAGGGATACACTATCCTAAACACTAATCACTGCATGTTTATAGTCTGTAATCCAACAAATGTTCCTTTTTCCCATCTCCTCAGAGGGAGATTATACATATATCGGTAATAAATGCCACATATCACAGATACAGGGGCACCCCATCAGCTGATTGCCTTGGCCCTACTGCAGCTCTTCTACATCTTCGGGATTGGCCCCCCGATGCGCTGCTTCCAAATATAGACATATTCGAAACAAACTTCCCCCTTAGTACCAATATATTTATCGTTCCAAGAATGCACTTATCCTCACTCATCCGTCCCCTTTGACCCACCATCTAGACCTACACCCGGATTGCTCACTCTCTCTACATGGATCAAGTCCTAAAGAAACCAAGTGCTATGCATCTAGGAGCTTGTAATTGATACCATTTAACGATGCTTAATGCAAATGTGTATATGATTAAGTGCTCAAACAATTGAAAAAATAGCCTTATGCATTGTGCAAATCCATTCTTTTCATATTTCCATTCATTAACGCATAATTGCTGCAATGAGAGAAGACACCGAGTCTTACACTCATGCTATACTTCCCTTTATTTAACTTAACGTCATCCTATATGAATAATGCAACAAATACATCAGATTTTATATTATATTTCAGCACTCAAACTTCCCTCCTCCCCTACTGTTTAAGGTTTTGCCTGGTTGTACTGTTGAGATATTTGCAATCACACCTACTTTAGTCCCTTTGTAT